>NC_027749.1:45325418-45340975 GCF_000695525.1 Brassica oleracea var. oleracea
TGTATATATGTCCAAAAACGCATCGATCGATGAACTTCCGAGGAAATATCCCGACGAAGTTCTCCCTCGGTATATTCCGAGGAGATTTCCGACAAACTAGTGATCCTCGGAATTTCCTCGAAAATTTGTTTCCTCGGAATTCCGTCGGAAAATTCCGAGGGATTTCCGAGGAAAGAAGAAATTCCGAGGAATTATTTCCGAGGACTTGTTTCGTCGGTATGTCGTCGGAATAACGATATTCCGACGAAATTCCGACGATTTTTTCCTTCAGAATCCTTGCTGTTTTCTTGTAGTGAGTGAGCTAAATAAAGAAGAAAGAGCTTACACGTTTGATAGAGAGGTTTGGGTATAAGAAGCTGAAATGGGTTATTGGGGAGAAGGCTGATGCGGAAATGTATCTCTCTGCTGTTCTGCAGAATCCCGTGAGAGTTTGATCAAGAAGCAAAAAAGGATGGTCTCGTGATGTTAATAGTTAGATTCGAATTTGATCATACGTTATAATAGTGGGAGAGAATAAATAAGCAATGTCAGATTATTTATTTACCTTAACATTGTAGTTTTGTCGGTTACAGTTACTTTTTTTTTTGCCACTCATGAAAGCTTAAGCAAATCAAAAACTGGTATTATAAATCTCTCTTCTGACATATTAATGGCAACAATTACCGGTTCAGTGCAAGAATTTAACCGTCATATATTATTAAGTAAATTCTGATTTACTGGTAACAAAGACAGAAAACGTAATAGAAGACGATTAAAAACTGATTCATAAAAAGGAACAACACCGTAAGCCATAAACCGAGTACAAAGCATATTCTTTATTGAAACAAAACAGAAGGGTGAACCCATATGGCGTAGCGGTATGGTAAAAGAAACAATACAAAATGTAACAATATCAAAATCATGTTTGATTATGAGGCAGACATTTTTCGTTCTTATCCTCATAAAAGTCTCTAGAGATAAAGATTTTTATGGCACAAGAAAAAAATGGAGATACGTTATTACCCAGTGAAAGGCTTGTGTGTAGCCACCGGTGCTTTTAGTTCACCACGTCGAGAACCAGTTTGCGGGACTTGAGAACGGACCATTTCAGTCGCCTGTAGTACGCGGCTTGGAGCAGAGCAAGAGATAGTAGGAATATCCATTTGAATCCCATCTGCAAATCATGAAACTCACCATTTAGCTAGGCACCGGATCAAATGTTGGATCATATAAGAGCTCAGCGTATCTAGATGTTAATGTCTTAGTAGAAGACCGAGTAACTATTAGCACAACACACTTCGTACAAGAACTATTAAGTCAACTTGTCTGATAAATAAACTAAGAGATTAGGAACTTCTTCGTGAGATTTTGCCACATCAAACCAAAATGCATATGCACTGGAGAAAAAAAGGAAGATAAACCTTACCAATTTCCTCTCTTCCATTTCTGGTTCAGCTGCCCAAGACAAGAATGACACAACATCTTTACCCATCTGCGCAGTAATTTGACAAAACTCATAGTTAATATCATGACACTCAGCAAGCAAGGCTGTCCATTAAGAGGAAACCTAACCTGTGCCTCTGTGGCGGGGACACCATCTTCATACTCAACAGCTTCATCATTGAGCATTTTGGGCATAGCAATTGCTCCCCCAGGGAAATAAGGATTGTAGTGTAGCCCCTCTCTAATCTGCCAAAAAATATCATGGGGGTTCTATCACAACCATCAAATCAGAATTCGAACAAGTCCACTCTAAGAAATGAGTAAAAAAAAATTACTGAAATGCCAGCAGGAGGATCACGGTAACCAGTCAGAAGAGCAAAGACGTAGTTTTGACCGTTGTGACGTGCCTGGCAGGCAAAACATTAAAACCACTTATTAGATCATTAAGCACAAATTTGCTACAGATTTTCAGAATCAAGTGAAAACAGCAGCAGACCTTGGTGATAAGACTAAGATCAGGAGGATACGCTCCACCATTAGCAAACCTTGCAGCCGATTCATTAGCATATGGCTGAGGCAAGCGGTCACTGAGTTTGCCAGGACGGGTGAACATCTCTCCCTCATCATTAGGTCCATCAACTACCTCGATCTCGGCTGCCATTGCTTTGGCCTCTTCCTCTGTGTAGGCAACACCCACCAAATCACGGTATGAGATGAGAGACATGGAATGGCAAGAAGCACACACTTGCTGATACACTTGATGCCCACGACGGATCCTGCTCATACAACATCAAACCTTCATCACTTAACACAGCATAGAAAGTCAAGAGACTTTTAGCTCAAGTTTCAAAGTCTTAACTATATAAAGTAAAGAGTATATAGAGAAACACTCACGAAGCGTGGTCATAAGAGCTGAGAATGCCATCATGAGGCCAAGGGTAATCTGGGCAGGCCAATCCATGCTCGGCTTCATCAGCAGATGCAACCGTAGAGAAACTCAACAGTCCTGTAACTCCAGCACCCAAGACAGCAAGTGCTCTTACGCCAGAAGACGCAGCATCCTCATGAACTTTCTTCGAAGCAAACAACGACAGGACAGGAGTTGCCTGCACGACAATAAAAAACCAAATGCTAAAGAGAAACTTCTTGCTGCAAAAAAAAAGCTAACCAAAATGCCCTTTCACAATATTGTTGCAAATTCACTTAACAACACTGTCTTGTCTTATATTCCAGAAAATGAATATTAAAAAAAAAAAAAAAAATCTCACAAGTGATTGGGAGTGAAGCTTCCTCCTGAGAATTTGCTGGATGAATCCTCCTCCAACCATCTGATTAAACGATTTGTACCAAATCAACGCGCTGGAGAATAAAGAGAATGAATCAAAACCGAATCAGTTATAGTGCGATTTCTCTACAAACAAAATCCCTAGAAATCCGAGTCTACATACAGATCCGTACAACTAGCTATCGCTCAAATGTCAAAGAATTAAAGATTCGAACAGAGAAAATCTCACCGGGAAATGAAGTGACGAGATCGGCGACGGAGATGATTGACTGAGGAAGGAACGAAGAAGTAAAAGATAAACTAGAGAAAAATGGGTATAGAGGTATAGAGGTATCTGGTTCCGATATTTTTAGTTCGGATTCGTTTATTTTGGATCGGGTTCGGATATATTTAGATTTTGAAAAAAAATTTAATTTTTTATTTTTCAAATTTCTTGTATTTAAAAATATAACTTTCACTTAACTAATTTTTTATTTTTAATAGATTGAATGGTTAATAGATTTGGACGTAATATTTTGAAACTAAAAAGACATAAATTTGGTTATTATTTTTAAATTTTGGATGTAATTTTTTGTTAGTTCTTGAAATAAAAAATTTTATATGCATTTTAAGTGAGTAGCAAATCATTTTCTCTGTAATTCTAATTCTATGTATATCAATATAAATATTTTATATAAAATGAGAGATGTAAACTAAAAATATATAGTTAGCTATACATATGTTTGGTTATCTTCGGATATCCATTCGGGTTCGAATATTATCCGTTCGGGTTTGGATATCCAATCTCTCCTAATTCAATACCCGTTCGGATATTTTGCTACTTCGGTTCTGATTTTTTCGGATCGGATTCGGGTTACGGGTCGTACACTCTGTTGATAGTTCGCCAATGGCTCACAACCAGACAATCATAGTATGTTCGTTCCCTCACTTCGTTCTCTCTCCCCTTCTCCCGTTAGCTTGTTCCCCTCCTCCCTTCCCAACCTTCCCCCGGGGGTGCGAGCCACCCGAGAAGCAAGCTATTACAGCGAGCGGCTGGAGCTAAACACGGGACAGTTTCACCTTATTGGGCCTATGGGCCATCATTAAACTGCATCAGCCCAATTCTTCCCAATACAAAGATAAGTCCAGTGGGTGAGAATTTATATAAATTTTAATTTAAAGCACTCCTTTTATTGATTGGAGTTATCTGAACCGAAGTTCAATTAATTACCGTAAAAGCAGTTCCAACGACTAATCTAGTTTTGATATTTTGTGTATGAGGTTTGAGACTTGGCCAGTTGGCCCTATCTTGTTCTAGACAGCAGCAACGCATTGTTTTGTTTAACTGTTATACCGTAAATATCATTGTCATGAACATCTCCTATTCGTTTACTATATGTAGGCATGCTGCCTGCATATAACAGGGTATAGATTAGATACAAAAGAATACTCCTATGTATGTATATATTCAAATGTGCGATGAGTCATGACATACATGTACAGCTTTTTCAACTGAGAGATAGAGGACACATAATGCAATTTGATTGGTAGGAAATTACTATGGACCAATAACAGTCCTCCTCAAATAAGGTGAACCACCGGGAAAATAGGTTTTTAAATCCCCAGCTATTTGAAATCAGCATTTTTAATGCTCAACCATCACTTGCGCAGATTTAATCCTAAAGTCATTGTTGACTGCGCAAAATCAGAAATAAAAAAGTCATACATTATTTATTAAACAGAAACATGAATTACAATTAAAAAAATCGTTTGGCTTTCATAAACCCATAAATCCCTAAAATCAATGCTATCTGAGCTATTTTGAGAGAGAACAAGTGAATATTGTTGTTAAAGAAAGGAATCACGTTCTCCATTTTCAATGTAGAAAATTCTATATTCTCACCGGAATTTTCTTCTTCTCACCGAAAATCGTCTGAACTCGACGAAAATCTTCTCTATTATCTTACATATTTGATTTTAAGAATTTATGGGTTTTTAAAGGCCAAACCAATCCTTTTTTCTAATTGTAATCCATGTAATAATTAATGTTAATATTTGATTTTGCGCGGTCAACAGTAACTTCATGATTGGGGTTTGGGGTTGATTGGCAAGTACTTTAGAAGTGTTGTAAGATTTCTCTACAACCTAAATTATTTCTACATCCCAATTTTTTTGTCAATCATGTTTTGTGAAGATTTTTTAAAGCTATAGATTTTTCTTTTTTTTTTTTTATTTTTAGCTGTGGAAAGCCATAAATCTAGAGCACTTATTTTTTGCTTTAGAAAATGTATATGTAAGTCATTGAATCTGTTTAAACCTACAGCTAATATTCTACAGCAACATTATCTACATCCACAGAAAAAGAAATCTACAGTTTTATTTCTAAAGCAAAAATATAAAGCTACAGCTCTTTCCAATCATCTCCATTAAATTTGAGCAAAAAATAGTTGGGTATTAAAAATGCTGATTTTAAATAGTTTGGGATTTAAAAACTTTTTTTCCCGTGAACCAGCATATTTTGTTTTATATAGGACCCACTCATTAACATAATATACAAATCTCAGAATTGTTTTTTAAAAATAGAAAAATGGGGACATATACCAAAATTATTGGAGGGCTTGGATAACTATACGGTTAAGTTTATTTTATCGACCTATCTGTATGCATCGATGTGGGTAGATGACATTGTTTTATTCAACCAATGTGTGTGGTCTGAGTTTACAATGGCCTATAAATTTTAAAGACTATCGATAGTTGGACCATATATGTAACCATATAAAAAGATTGCTAATACATTTTTTAATAGAAAAGTTAAGTGACCGAACTCTAATGGTTATCTAATAGTATTGGCCATTGTTTTACAATCCAGATCAAACTGTAATTGTTGTATGGCATATGCAACGTACGCCGTAAAGAGAATGCTAGTATTGCTTAAATGTGTCTCTTTTGTAAATATATTTCAAAAGATTTTATATTCACGTATAAACTATTTTTACTAGTCTTAAGTCGAACTAATTTCATTTTTTTGTATTTGGTAAACAAATGCAGCAAACACACACATATATATAGGACAAATATGATACAATCAAAGAATATTTGTTGTCAAGGTTTTTTTTTTTTAACAAAAGCATATTTGTAATTTAAATAACGAAGAGGTGTGGAAGCCCCATTAGTCCAGTGGTTTGATTAAGAGTTCATTAATGCTTCTACGCCATGAGGTCTGGGGTTCAAACTCCAGAAAACGCAAATTATGCAGACCATGCAGAAAAAAATGTTACAAGAGTTCTTCAGCAAGGTGCAAGGGCGTATCATCGAACATGGATCTCATAGGACGGCTCGGAGCGATGCAGTCAGACGTGCATTTTCATAGGTAAAATTGTCGGCTGTAAAATCGTCTATGTAATATTTTTCATCGTTGTAATAGCATAATTAATTAGACGTTAGAAGAAAAAAAATAACAAAGAGGTTACAGACATCGATCTATGACTCAAAGTCATATATACAATTTTAAGAGAGTTATAAGGGAGAAAAACTAAGCATACATTTAGTCGAAACATATGAGAGTTGGAAACAAGTTCCAAAATTAAAACTATAATTAGTAGTCCATGTTTTAGCTAGATAAAAATTTAATAATAAATCTCTCATTCACAACAAAACACAGGCTCTTGTACATACCTACACCTATAGACATCAGACAAAGAGTTGATTTGTATTTTTTTTTTTGCCGACTCACCATTTTTAAAAATCGAGATTGGCTGATAGTATTAAAATTGTTCCAAAAATCTATCCGACCTTAATTGTGTGTACAATTAAGTGTATGTGTAGCGTTAATCATCGTACGATATCGATATGCATGACTGGTTAACATGATTTTATAAATACTAAATTAATAATAAACTCCACGATAATTAACAGATTGTAGTTGTAGGAACTTTCAAAAGAACGAAACCTGGGACTTGTTGTTCTGAATCATGCATGATGTGCAAAAAATAAAATAGTTGCTCTGAATCGTTATCACAAGTATAGATAATATTTTTTTTTGCCAAGGATTTGAATTTCATATAAATATGAGAAGAGTTTGTAAAACTTTGCAAAAATAATTAGACTAGATGGGATGCACTTTGGCAAAAAAGGATAAAAACAAAGTGTAAACCATAAATAGAAGACTTCCTAATCATACCTTAGCCAAGATAGCATAAGGTTTTTGAAACTCTTCTTGATGTGTTGTTTCCCCAAGATTGTGTCTCTGATATTACGATCAATGAGCCTATAAATCGTTGGAGGAGCAGTCGAGATACCGTCGTGTAGACGCTTGTTCCGTTCTCCCCAGATACTATAGATAGTTGCGTGAGCAACAATTCTTTTGAGCATCAGTGGAGCAGTGGAATCCCTTAGAGATAACCACTCAATAAAAGATGTCCAAGTGATGAAGCAAGAGTGGGAATATCCCAACCTTCTCAGAACCAAGACCCAAATCTGCTTACTAACTTCACATCGCAAAAGCAAATGATCTCGAGTCTCTGGTGTTGAGTCGCATAGACAGCAGTTAGATGAGATGCCAAGGCCCCAACTTGTTAGTCGTACTCGAGTTGGCATTCTATCGTTCTGTGCGATCCACATCAAGAAAGCATGGCGAGGTGTTGCTGATCTGAACCAGACACTGCTTGACCAAGTGACTGCAGGAGCTCTATTTCTAATCGCTCCCCAAGTGCGAGATGCAGAGTATCGCGGTAGATTCTCACCATCAATGAACCAGTAAAACTCATCATCTGTTTGGGAGGTAGTAGGCAGCTGAATACTAGTGAGATGAATGTGGAGATTCTCTGCCGCAGGCGAGCGAGCACCTCTCAGTCTCCAGCCATTATGGTCACAACTATCAGCAACTGAAGCAAACAGAGGAATTGAGAGTTCACGTGGACCTGTCTCACCGAATAAATCAATTAACCGACCTAGAGGGGTCCAAATATCCCACCAAAAGCTTATTCTGTCACCCTTTCCAACTTCTGCTCTCAAGAAATTTGTAGCTAGATGCCTCAGGTTTAACAGTGACCTCCATGTCCCTGAGCCTGCCTTTTTAGCGTCCAGACTCCATAAACTCTCATCACCAATCTTATACTTCCTAATCCATGAAGCCCATAAAGAAGGATTAGGAACATATAACATCCAAATCAACTTTAGGCATGTTCCAAATTTCCAGGTTCCTAAAGCCGAGCCCTCCTTCTCTTTTAGGTAAACAGATTGTGCTCCACGCAATCTTAGCCACTCCACGATCAATAATATTTCTGGTCCATAAGAAGCGAGAGCATAAACTTTGAATTTGCTGTAAGCATCCTTTAGGCAGAACAAATGCAGAAGTCCAAAAGTTTATAGTTCCATAGATAACTGAGTTAATCAGCTGAGCACGACCAGCATAAGACAGCTTTTTACAAGACCAAGCAGTGAACTGACCCGATATTTTCACCAACAGTGGCCTGTATTTGGATATGCGCAGCTTACGGTGCATCAGAGGAAGACCCAAGTAACGGATAGGCATTGAACCGAGAGTGAAACCAAGACTTCGCAGTTCAGTAGTTTCAGCCTGGTTCAACCCTCCTACAAAGAGTTTTGTTTTTTCTTTGTTCATCCTCAAACCAGACCAAGTGGCAAATAACTCCATAGTATCAACGATATTAGCAAGGGAGTTCTTCTTACCATCAAAGAAAATCATAATATCATCAGCAAAGACAAGATGTGTTACCTCAAGGTCTGATGTCTTCGGATGGTAGCCAATATCCCCAACTCTAAACTTCGCATTTAGCATCTGAGAGAACACTTCCAGCGCAATGAAAAATAGATAGGGAGAGAGCGGGTCGCCCTGCCGTAAACCCTTTGACCCCTTAAAATAGCCACACAACTCACCATTTATTGATATAGAGAATCTGGTAGTTGTTATGCACTGAGATACCAGCTTCCGGAAGTGGCTTGGAAACCCGAGGGCTTCGAGCGTATTCAATATGAAATCCCAATTAAGCGAATCAAAAGCCTTCTGTAGATCAACTTTCAGCATACACCGCTTTAAGATTTCTTTCCATTTATATCCAGACACAAGCTCTGTCGCTAAGAGTACATTCTCAACTAGTATAGATAATATTTAACTTGTTACTCTCTTATCTCAAGTATATTAAAATAAAGAAGGAAAAGATACATAAATATGGTGCAAAAGATGGCACAGAGCAGAAATATACACAAAGACTATCCAATGATTTAAATGTATATATGCGCTGACCCTTCACCAAAAAAAAAAAAAAAAATGCGCTAACCCTAGAACCACGTGGCGAATTACCATTCCTCCTCCTTTACCATTTCGGCTCAACGGAGAGAGACACGGAAACACTATAGAGAGAGAGAGAGAGAGAGAGAGAGAGAGAGAGAGAGAGAGAGAGAGGTAGAGTGTTTGTGAAGAGGGAGAGAAAGATGATGAATCAAGATGAGTGGTTGGGAACGCTAAGATACGCCGGTAAGGCGCAGGATAAGGTTTCCGTTGACACTCTCATGCTCCGTTACCGTCCGATCGCTCCAAAACCGACGACTGGTCAGCCATGCGATGCAGGAGACAACAACAAGAACTCTTACAATTTGAGCAAACGAACCAAACGAAAGTACGTTAGGGTCTCTAAGAATAACAGCACCACGTGTCGAGGAAAGACCAGATCTGACTTGTCTGATGATCGGGAACCAACTGGAGTAGTGACACTTCAACTCATGCCGGAAAAATCCGATCTTACAAGCGACTGCACGCCGTCAGATCCGATGGTGAAAACGATAACCGGAGAGGAAACACGAGAAATCAACACGTGTACCATGTTTAACCGCGGCGTCACGGCGGAGGTGGAGACGCGGGTGACGGTGGAGTCCGTTACCGGCGTATGTGACGGTAGTTCGAGTTTCCATGGGGTGAAGTGTACGGACGTTGAGATGGTGGATAACCTAAGTAAGGACACGTGTCCAGCGTTCGTATCGGATGCCTCCAACCGGGTGGTTTGGGTCAACGAGGCTTACCGGAGAAATGTTTCCGGGGAAGATCCGTCGTCGTTGCCGGATGTTACGGTGTGGTTGGTGATGGATGAGTCGATGTATTGCAACTACAGAGCTTTCACGTGTAGGGTGAGGATGCAGTACACGTGGCAGGAGACAGAGTACACAAAAATGGTGCCGTGCGATGTGTGGAAAATGGAGTTTGGTGGCTTTGCATGGAGGCTAGACACAACAGCTGCTCTAACTCTCTGGCTTTGATGTTGATTGCTACTTGAAGCAAGCTTAAAGCAGGATGGGTAAGAACTATAACGGTGAGCTATGTGATCGAAAAGTATGACTAATCACAAGCTTTTTAATCACTATAGCAACTTTCTTTAGGCATATATAGATTATAGAGAAGCTTGAAGAAAGAACAAGTGATATGATAATGTTGAGAAAGTATGAAGAAGCTAAGAATGCTTAAATATATAGAACATGCAGTAATAATGTCAAATGTTTATTGGCAAAGACTAAATAAAAATATACCATTGTATGGTTTCTACTAATGTTAGTTTTTATCTTTATTTTAGATCTATAGACCTACTAAATATTTAACAGATCAGTGCTATATCATCCGTTATTCATAACTATTATATATATATATATATATATATATATATATATTTCAGAGTTGTTTATACTCTGGAAAATGGATTTATATCATAGTATTTATACAGCCATAATTTACACATATCTAGCAAAGATATATGTATTTATACAGCCATAATTTACACATATCTAGCAAAGATATATGTATTTATACAGCCATAATTTACACGTATCTAGCAAAGATATATGTATCTGCATTTGCATACATTATGTAGTATAAATAAAGTATAGCACCCAGGATCGGTCCTACAATTTCGGGGACCTAAGACGATTTAGTAAAAATTTTAATAACGTGGAGACTTAAAAAAAAATTTATATATATAAATTTAGGAGCTTATTTATATATAATTTTTTTTCAAAATTTTTGGAGGCCTAAGATAAATGTTTTGTTAGGCTTGGCCAGACCAGCGCTGATAGAGCCACGTTCTCTATATTGAAAATCTATATTTTGAATTTGCTTCATGTGTACATTGCTATATATATATATATATGACATTCATATATATATATATATATATATATATATATATATATTTTTTTTTTCATTTATTCTTAATGCATGTACAAAGTAGGAAAGTTATATGAATGTATGTATGTATAGATAAACATTCCTAAGCTTACTTAAACGGTATTTTAACCAAATGTAATGACTAATGAGTATAACTAACTTTAGAATTTAGAATTTAGTACTTATAAAGCAATATCTTCGTGAGCTCTGCTTGTTCCATCATGTGGAGAAGCCTCATTGGTTGTCAAAAAACTTTACAAATTCTAAAAAGAAAAAGCCAAAAGTTGTAATGTGGAGGGAGAATATATAAAGTTATAACATTCAAACACATATCAAGCATACACTTTGCATTTGATAAGAGAAAGACAGAAACCAATCAGCGTCTCCAGATTTCGCTCTTCAACTGCCTTCTCGACAAAGTTGATATAGGATCTGATGACTGGCTCGGCCGTTCACGTGTCACAATGAGCTTTAAATCGGGCCGTACGTTATGTCAAGTCTTTTGTGCTCGCGTGTATCGAAACAGTCCTCTCTCCATTGCGATGGAATTTTTGATAGAAGAATCCAGAGAAAACGAATGAAAACCTTTCACGTGTGTAAAAATCACCTAAACAGTGTTTTAGTAAAAATGAAAAAAATACAGTTATAGTGGTCTTGATTCTTTTGGTAAAAAAGAAACTAAAGCTTATTAAATGGTTGGCTTAGAGTATGTTGAACGCTTAGAGTATGTTGAACGCAGGGAGCTCCGACACAGAATCATAGATAAATTTTTTGTGTGATAAAAAATAAATAAATAAATAAAAGGCGAATCAATTATGGGATAAAAAATAAATAAATAAATAAAAGGCTAATCAATTATGGGTCACCACGTGTCAGTGGATCCGCGAACAGTGAAAAAAACGATGAAAGAAACGAAAAAGATCGGTCCTTATATACGACCCATAAGACCCGTTTCTTAAAAAAACAATGGGATTCACTGATTTTTTAATTATTTTTTTTATAGGAACCCAAAGCTAAGAACATCATTAACGGTTGAAATCTATGACAGTTTCTTAAAAAATAAAAATAATAATTTTATAATTATTTTAGCTAGTTAAAAGTAAAACCTGTTCAAACATTGTTTAATTGACAACTGTCTTAAAAACTTAGTAACAGTTTCTTCGATCACCTAGATAAGAAATTTTGTATGTTCTCTCTCCTAATTTTGTTAATTTTTTTATTTTATTTTAAATATTAAGAACCCTTGTTAGATTCTCTCGTTAAAGCTGCTCTAAGAACATGCGTTGAACATGGCCTTACGGTTTTCGAGACTTTATAATTAGCTGTCAAGTAAAGGATACACACGAAGAAGATAAATAAGCTTTAAATTGTACACTACCATGTATGAAAGATTTAAACAAAAGTAAAACCAAACTAAAACGAATTATAGCACCTCTAGAGGGCCCTCTGTAGAGCGTAGAGACGAATGGTATCTGACATAACATTTGCTTGTATAATCTAAAAAAAGTATTTTATATATTAAAACCGAAGTCACTATTCTTTTTTTTTTTTTTGGCATCAACAGAAAATTTATTATTCAATCACTCCAAAGGCCTTGCTACTTGAGCTAGCCAGACAGGAGTATCAGTACTAACGTAAACAAAAGCATCAGTTCGATTACGGGCTGCTTTAGCAAAACAGTCCGCTCGAGTATTCTTACCACGCGGTAGAAACGAAATAGAGAGACTAGTGTAAAGTTTAGATTGTAACCAAATATCTTCTATCTCAGTCGCCATGGATGGCCATTCGTCCTCACATCTTATCAGCTTTAGAAGTTGTAGGCAGTCCGTTTCAAAGTGCATTGAGTCGAAGCCACGATCCTTCAAGGTCTTCATTGCCCAGAGTAGTCCTCTTACTTCTGCGTGTATTGGTGACGGTGTCTTAATGACGTTCTGGAGCCCAACTAGAACGGTTTGATCTTCCTCCATCAGCACAAATCCCAGCCCCGTTTTCCTGTCTTCATGTGTCCACGATGCATCTACTTGGCATCGCAACTGCATACTCCTCTGTTCTGTAGCTACCCTTTCCGGTTCTTCAACCTCCCCAGCTATTGCATCTTCCTCTGCTTCCGGGATTATCTGAGCCATCTTCCAGTTATTGGCTTCTGTCATCGCCAACTGTAATGTGTCTAGCGGTGGATCCTCGATTCCATTGAATAACTTATTATTTTGGCTCTTCCATATATACCATATTAGCCAAGGAAAAGGCTCAATGACTTCCTTCGGGACGCCTTGCTCCGCTGCTCGCCACAGGAGATGATCAAGGTTTGTGAACAAAGCATTACATGGGAATACGCCCGGAATCGTTGGGATATCTGAAAGCGCCCAACATTGTAGCGCTGGGGGGGGCACTCGAACAAAAGGTGGTTTATCGTCTCCTCCTCCGCACCACATCGGAGGCAGGTCCTATCTGTCGCACAATGTCGATCACAAAGTCGACTTGCCGTAGTAACAAAACCAGCTAGTGCTTGCCAAATGAAATGCTTTATTTTCCTCGATGTTTTCAGCTTCCACACCTCTTTTTTTAGCTTCTTGACACTAGGTTCTTCCACCACACCAGTGTCTGTTGCTTTTCTCTGTTCATTTATAATGTCGTATCCCGATTTTACAGAGTATGAACCAGACTTAGTGTGTTTCCATGTATACCCATCTTTTCTTCCCAGTCGGCTTGGTTGAATCTCCATGATTCTATCTACATCCTCTGCCGCTACAAGTTCTCTGATCAACGGCTCATTCCATCGTTTCGTCTCATGAATAATTAGATGATGCACTCGTAGATCACGGTCGAAAATCTCTCCTATTGGTTTTGCTGGTCTGGCTTTTTCACCCGGTATCCAGCCGTCCTCCCAAACCTTAGTATCGGAACCTGTTCCGATAGTACGAACTACTCCCGCGCTCAGAACCTCGCGAGCCGTCCACAGACTTCTCCAACCATATGAAGGATTGTTTGCTTTTCCGGCCAGGAGAGGGTTTGTATGCCTGTAGTATCTCCCTTTCATCACTCTTGCCAGAAGCGAATCTGGATATACGAGAAGCCTCTAGACTTGTTTTGCTAGTAGAGCAAGGTTGAAATCTCGAGAGTCTCGGAAACCTAAACCTCCCTCATCAAGGGGAACACATATTTTGTCCCAAGCAATCCAGTGTAGGCCTCTGTTATTTGCTTTCGAACTCCACCAGAACCTCGAGACTGCACCTGTTATTTTCTTATGAGTATCCTGCGGTAAAAGATAGCAAGACATTGTGAACGTCGGTACTGCTTGGGCTACCGACTTGATTTGTACTTCCTTGCCTCCTTTTGACAGTAGCTTTGCTTCCCAAGAGTTGACTCTCGTGTTAAGTCTATCCTGAACATAAGCAAACACTTGCTTTTTTGATCCACAGATCTTCTCGGGCATTCCAAGATACATGCCCATTCCACCTTCTCTATTAATACCAATTGACCTTTTCAGGTCTTGTTTTAGGGACGTTATGACCTTAGAACCGAACATAACTGATGACTTGATTTTATTCAGTTGTTGTCCTGAGGCTTTACCATAAACGTCAATGATCCTCATCAACTCTTGGCACTGCGCTGGCTCCGCTTTACAAAAGAAAAGACTGTCGTCAGCGAAGAGTAAATGGGAAACCGCCGGGCTTGCTCGAGCGATCCTTAGACCTGTGATCCTTTCCGTGCGTTCTGCTTCTTGAATCTGAGATATTAATACTTCATTGCAGAGTATAAATAAAAATGGCGATAGAGGATCGCCCTGCCGGAGTCCCCGGGAAGGAGTAATGTTGCCCTTCGCATCTCCATTTACTAAGACTTTATATGAGACTGAGGTAACACAGTTCATAATTAAATGAATCCACCTCATATCGAATCCCATTTTTTCCATCAAAGCTCGAAGGAAGCCCCACTCAACCCTATCATAAGCTTTACTCATGTCTGTCTTGATCGCCATGAATTTTGATTTACAGCTCTCGTTTGTCCTTAGGGCGTGGAACATTTCTTGGGCAACTAGAATATTATCGGTTATCAGCCGTCGAGCCACAAAGGCTGATTGTGTCTCTGAGATGAGACTTGGCAAAATCCTCTTTAGTCTGTTGGAAAGAACCTTTGAGATAATTTTATAGCTAACGTTGCACAGACTGATAGGACGAAACTCTGTCATAGACACCGGTCTCGCAGTTTTTGGGATCAAACAGATGTTCGTCTGGTTAATTCTCTCATCTAGCTCTCCGGTTTCGAAAAATTCTCGCACCATGCAGATAATATCCTTACCGATTATGCTCCAGAACCTTTGATAAAACAGACTTGTCATCCCGTCCGGTCCAGGGGCCTTATCGGGGTTGATCGCAAAGACGGCATCTCTGATTTCAGTATCAGTCACAGGCGCTGTTAGGGCCTCGTTCATCTCCTCCGTTACTGTCTCGGTAATATACCGGATACTTTCCCCAATGTCTACAGGGCTCGACGTTTCAAAGAGATTTCCAAAGTATTGCACTGCCACTTGTTCAATACCGTCCTCTGTCTCCACCCATGCACCCATTGAATTCTTAATCCTTGTGATACGGTTTCGGGCACGGCGTTGCTTAGTCTTGGCGTGAAAATATTTCGTATTCCGATCACCTTCTCGAAGCCATATAGCTCGGCTCTTTTGTCTCCAATAGATCTCTTCTTCCC
>NC_027749.1:45355568-45357606 GCF_000695525.1 Brassica oleracea var. oleracea
ATTTTAGATATTTACGTTTGATTATTTGTATATATTTTCAAGTATTTAAACGAACTTAAAAGTATCATATATATTCTGGATGTTTTTATATATATTAAATCTAAAAAATAATTAATATATATAAATATATAAATCTATTTTGGATACCCAAAATACTTCGGTTCAGATCGGATTAGGTTTCAGCTCTTCAAATACCAAATTTTTGAATTATTCAGATATTTAATAAATTTTTGTTCAGATTTGGTACTACTTATTCGGATTGGGATCGGCTCGATTCTTCAAATTCAAGTTTTTTACCCAACCCTAAATAGTGACATAAAAAACAAATAACATCATATTTTTTAAAAAATACACTTGCGCGGACGCGCGGATCAAAATCCAGTATAACATTAATTACATTACAATTCATCATCAACAAATTTTCTAAAATGATACTTCTGCCATTCCGTGGAAGTTTGCATTTTATACTATTTTTTGTTTTTCTATAAACTTTTAATAAATACATGAAAACATTAGTAAATTTAATTTCTAAAAAGAGTATTTATTGTCAGCTATCCATATCAGTAGATCAAACTCTAATAAGAATATTAGACCTACGTATGACTGACCTGGTGATAGCTTTGGATCATCATGAAGCCATGGAGGCAGTTTCTAAACTAACACAATGGCCAAGATACCGTTTCTTACTGGAGCATATATCAAGTCTCAAGAACTGTTTTACTTCAATACAGTTTGTAGTTGAAAGCATAAGCTGCAATTTCATTGTGCGAGATATAGCTAAGAGCATAACACGAGTTGGAAGATTCCAGTCTTACCTAGCTTGGGAGAACCGGCGTGGCTTCATGATAGGGTGGGTACATAGATTAGATTATTTTCCTCTTCCAGAAAAACATAAAACATGGACCGGACCCTATATCAAGAACCAAAAGGACATTTTGAAATCAAATAATGAGGTATATAATTAATATGGGCTTATTTTTCGCCAAATTAATACGGACTTAACTTATCCTTTTGTTTTGTTTCTACCCCAACCGAGTTCCATATCCACATGTGGCTGAAATGTATGAAATATTTTAAGTGCACTCTTTTACATTTCGTGTAATTTGGCAACTGTTATTATTCAAGACAACATCAAATACATATTCTATAAATTAATAAACATCATAAATTAATTAATAAATTTCGTCGGTTTCGAATTGGGCTGGTTAAATAAAAAAATAATAATTAACTTTTTAAAAATCTTACGCAATTATATGATTTCATTAAGATCATAAATTAATAATTTACATATATACAATTTATATAAGTACATTTATATTATTACTCTTATATTCACAATTGAGTTTACCTCTATTTCTTGAACACTTCAATATATTTTGATAGTATTTACTAAAATTATATCTAAAACTACATTTAAAATCTATGAAACATTTTTCATATACACCAAATAATATAATAAAATTAATATAAAATTTAAATTTCTAAAATTCAATTAATATATATATACGGTAAAATTAATTAATTTTCTTATTTTAAAATCCGGATCAAACTGTAATTGTTGTATGGCATATGCAACGTACGCCGTAAAGAGAATGCTAGTGTTGCTTAAATGTGTCTCTTTTGTAAATATATTTCAAAAGATTTTATATTCACGTATAAACTATTTTTATTAGTCTTAAGTCGAACCAATTTCAATGTTTTGTATTTGGTAAACTAATGCAGCAAACACACATATATACATGACAAATATGTTATACAATCAAAGAATATTTGTTGTCAAGGTTTTTTTTTATTTTTACAAAAGCATATTTGTAATTTAAATAACGAAGAGGCTACATACATCGATCTATGACTCAAAGTCATACAGTTTTAAGAGAGTTACTAGATTTTGATCCGCGCTTTCAAAGCGCAGATTTTTTTTTTTTTTTTTTAATTGACAAATATTTAGCGTCATATTTCATATATTTGTGTTTTATTTTATAAAAGACTTAAACTTTTTATTTTTCTTTATCGTGTTTCATTTTAAATGACTATTTAT
>NC_027749.1:45357690-45387072 GCF_000695525.1 Brassica oleracea var. oleracea
GGAAAAAAAAAATGTAAGAATTGGATCTGATTTCTTAATCGGCCTAAATGGCCCAAGAGAGATCTGATGTGGACAGTGGGCTGGATCCAAAAAAATGGACCAATATAGATGTGTTATTAATATTACTTGATTGTCCTTAATGAAACATGCGATGTTAGTAAAGAAAGGGCAGACTAAGGTAAAAAAGACAATAGGATCCTGTTTTAATAGTATAGATAAGGGAGAAAAATTAAGCGGGTATTATTGGTTTTGGAAGTTTTGTGGAATTAAAAATAACTGTAATTAGGATTCTTTTAATAGATTTGAGTGGAATCTTTTATCGTGAGAAGGATTTGAATAGAATGGTTTGAAATACGTTTTGATTTTTGTTAAGGATTTTATTGGAGTTTGTTTCCAAATCAACAATAAAAAAAAACTCAAAAAATTATTTGAGTTAACGTGGAAGACTATTTGAGATATGGCCAAAGATAAAAGAAATTCTCCAAAGACGTGTCAATACTATTTGAGTTAGATCAATACGTTTCCTTTTTCATACAACTAATCAAGTCAAAGCTATAATATATCAAAACGGGTCTTGAAATAATTATGCATTAATATTTTACAACCAAAGAACTCTAGATAATCTAGATAAAAACTCTAGATAATCTATGAAACGAAACAAACATATAAAGTTCACAGAATTGAGAGAGGAATTGCGGTAATGAAAAAATAACTTACATGTTATCCATAAAGGCGATAGGGCGATCGTACGGAACAGTCAGATTCAGGACCGGCTTATTAGGGGGGACAAGCGGTGCGACTGCCCCGGGTCCAAGTCCCGTGTCCCCCCCGTATAATACTAATTAAGAGGTCCAATTTTTTATAAATCTATATTTTATATATTAAAATTATAAATATAATAAATAAAATTGAAAAATGCCCAAATTATTTGATATGTATTTAGTTTTATTTTCATTACAAAATATTACTGATTGGTCAGATACTTGCTAACAATCAGACACCTGCAAAATATTAAGGAAAGTGATGTGTAAGTCTTAAA
This sequence comes from Brassica oleracea var. oleracea, assembly GCF_000695525.1. Taxonomy (NCBI): domain Eukaryota; kingdom Viridiplantae; phylum Streptophyta; class Magnoliopsida; order Brassicales; family Brassicaceae; genus Brassica; species Brassica oleracea. Next base: position 45,358,730 of record NC_027749.1, read on the forward strand.
AAAACAACATATGAATATATATTGAATTGTTTTTGTCCATTAAGATACACAAAATAACTTACTTCAGTTTGCAGAGTGATTTTTCTTTATAAGTTGCATGTTTGTTGGGTGTGTTTTAAGCTAGTTGATGTAAACAGTTTATATAGAGAAACTTGTTGATATCTTCGAGATAAGAAACAGACGATTTAAAAATATAAAATCGTTGATATTCAGAGAATCTAGGTAACAAAGTCTGTTTAGTAACGAATCAACACATAATATATGGAGAAGATTTTTGAACGGCTCATCATTTGGTTCCCAACGTTTAAAAGCTTAATGGTTTTTTATTTTCTTCAACCAGATGTCGTTGCTTGATCTCAACAACTTCCATGATTTTTTCCCAACTGTATCCAACAACATATGACTATGAATCTTCAGCTGTTAAGCACGAGGAAAAACAGCAAGACGGAGGTGCACGGTTGCTCAGCCTCAGACAACTTCTTCTGGCTGCTCTTCAGGTTTTTGAGTTTCCATTCAAAGCAGACGAGGTTCCAGCCGAAGGTTTGTAGGACTGCGTGACGGAGGTGCACGGTGGAGGAGGAGAGAAACTCCGAGTGGTTAGGGATCTGGCGAAAAGTTTGGTGTCCTCGGAGGAGACGTCGGAGGCGAAGCGAGGTGGTGAAGAACGGATGAGGAAGAGACGAAGCTATGAGTACTTCAAAAGCCAAATAAAAAGTCTAGGATTTGGTTTAGGCTTATTTTTTATGAAAAGTACATCATAATCCATTAAAACTCAATTCTAATAAAATTCATCTGAATATTGAATAACATGTGATTTCAATTCCTATGAAATCTACAATACTAAAAGCCGGATATATTGAGCAGAGAGCGTGCCACGTATGATTTTTAATTCAGGCCAATCAGGAGCGTTTTATGTGACACGTCATTCCGGGCTCGCCGTGCTGTTTTGTCTGGAGCGTTGTGGGCTTCTGTGGGCTTCATCCGTAATTTACAAAAGGGCTTTATTAAACTTTTATGTCGACGCATATCACAAAAAAGAAACCTCGGAGGCTCCGTCGAAGGATAAGAATCTCATCGCCTCTGCCTCTTCGTCTTTTCATCGCCTCTACCTCTTCGTCTTCTCCGATCAAAGAGCAGAGAAGCCGAGATTTAATCAAGCCACTTCTTCACAATCAATACCTCCTTAATGATTTCGTTTCAACTCCCCCTTTTCATCCTTCTTTATATACTGATATTTTTTATTTCATATAAACCAAAACCCTAGAACCACTCAAAGCTCGATCTATGGCGATGAAACGAAATGGGAAGTCTCATGTCTCCTCTGACTCTGATGAAAATGTCATGTTCTTCAAGGATGTCTCTCTAGGTCCTCATGAAACTCAGCTTCGCTTCCGACTCATCCATTTCTGGGAGGCTCGGAACCCGGTGTAGAAGACACTGATTGGCCTCGAAATGCTCCCCATCGACGAACAGGTTAGTCGATTCTCCAAAAATAGTTTCCAGATCATTAAATCTATGTTTCCGAGAATTTTTGATAGGCTAGGGTTTCGATGGTTATTTTAGATGTCTATTATACGCTTGATTAATTAGTTAAAGTAGTGTTTTGTTTCGTATCTGTTTTAATTCTGAAGTTGTTTCAAAGTAGTGTTTTGTTTCGTATCTGTTTTAATTCTGAAGTTGTTTCGTATCTATGTGTTTGTTTCGTATCTGTTTTAGTTCCGAGGTTTCATTCTCATTTCGTGATCTGTTATTTCAGGGAACTGTTATTCAAGGATTCATCCCACCGGGGCGAATTAAGAAGTACTTGCCTGAGATGAAACGCGGATCAGTTTACAAACTCATCAATTTCTACGGATCGAAAAACAAACCGGTGTATCGGGTTGCTGATCATGTCGCAACCGTGTCTTTCGCATGGAACTCTGAAATGTCGGTTCTTCACGAGATTCCCATCTCTTTTGATGAAGACCGTTTCAGGTTTCATTCATACGAAGATTTTGAAGCCAATTGTGATCTCAAAGGTGACCTCTACGGTAAGCATATTAGTTTTAGAAATCATCTCTCAGTTACATTACTTTGTCTGTAGTTTTTAGTCTAGCCTCCTGCTTAGGTAAAGAAATCTATATTTTAAGGGTTAAATAAGTAGTTCAAATATTTGGTTTCTAGAGTTTTATTAGTCATATAACTTACTCTTTTCGTGTAAATGTTATAGATGTTATTGGCCACATGAAGCTGGTCGATGGACAGACTCTTATTGAGCGTCCCAGCCTTGACGATGTGAAGATCGCGACCACTCGGCATATTATGATTCATGTGCAGTCGCATGAGTAAGTGTGTTCTTTTATTTCAAGAAATCATCTCTCGAAAGTTCTTAAATCCCTATGAGTTTATTTTTGCAGTAGACCTGTGATGAAGCTCTACCTTTGGGACCAGACTGCAACAGACTTTTGCAAGAAATTCAACTCCTGTGAAAACACTCCCACAGTGCTTTTGGTCACAACTGTTAACACTAAACATCTCGGAGGTAATTATTTACCATTCCTAAAACGTTTTCTTCTTTATCAATAGTTGCTAATTTTTACTCAATCCTTTTTAATGATTCTTACATTATTGAACAGGTACCCTTGCCCTATCCACTATGTCCTCCACACGGGTCTTCATGGACTATGATGTCCAACCAACCAGAGATTATTTCACCTGGTATGTATATCCGTCTTCAGCATCTATTCTATACAGATTCATCTGAAGCGTAAACTTACACTTATAGCAGTGATTGACTGAAGCACTGCTTTTTATTTTGTTTCAGGCTGGGCTCTAACCCAGAGATTGCTAATCAAGTTAGCGCAGAAGTCATCACTAAGCGTGAGACACTGACTATAACAGATATATTCTCCTATATGACTCAGGAATCTGCAAAGGTAAAAGTAAAGCTGTATTACTTACTCATTTTGAAACACTAATATATTTTAATCTCATGCTTATAAACTTTCGCAGGCTGCCTTTTTTGAGTGCACGGCTACGATTGATGATGTTGTTCATGGATCTCCTTGGTACTACATTGCATGCAGTGAGTGCCATTCTAAGGCTACCAACGGCCCAAGTTCGTTGATTTGTACAAACACAAAATGTGGGAAGGTTAACAGCTGGCGTTCCACAGTATGTTATCTCGCCTTAATATTCAATTATGGTTTCAATAGTATTAGTTTTTGATTATTACATTTTTGACGTTAGTTTCTTATTCTTTCACAACAGGTACCGTGCAAAGATTTATGTTTATGACAACAGTGAACAAGCTTTCTTTGTCCTACTTGGAGATGCTGATCGGGAGTTGACTGGGAGGCATGCATCCGAGTTAGTTAGCAGCTACTTTGAGGTAACTAGCACCAGTTTATAATCTCAAATGATTTTTTAACTTTTTTCGTTGCTAATCTCCCAAGTTATTTAAACTGACACTACTAACTTGAATGTAAGGCTAATAAAAGCGAAGGAGCTGACCATGAGGTGCCTGTCCCGGAAGCTCTAATCAGCACCATCGGACAGACACATAAGTTCTGTGTGAAAGTTACTGACCACAACTTCTCAGGCAATACTCGAGCGATAACTGTCGCTCTAGACACACCATCACCCACGGAAGCCTCAGTTGGAAATGACATTGCTGCAATGTCCGAGGAAGCAACGCAGTCTGGAGACGACGTCTTTGAACCTCCCAAAGGCCGTGGAGACTCTGCAGATGAGGAGAGTAAGCGGGCGTGTAGCAGTGCTGATCCAGAGACAGCTAAACGCCCAAGATGTGAGAATTAGAGCCTCGGTTCATTGATGCAGTTTAAGTACTGAGTTGGTTTTTTAAAATTTTCTGCAGTTTAAGTACTTTTTTGGTTACGTTAAAGACAATGCTCAGTTTTTTTCATTTTCAGACTTTGCATTTCAATAATTTGAGCTATCTTTCTTATAATCTCTATTGTTTCTTATAATCTTTGTTGACTTTTACATATCTGAGCAAAATAAAAATAGACTGATTTTCTGTATCTTTTTTAATCAATTATGCCATGATTTCTTATCAGGATTCTATATTCCTTAAATCAATTATACACATTTATGAAATTTAGGAAATGTGCCACATTCACGGTGACAAATAATAGAGATATTTACGCTTGCGAAACTTAAGGAAATTTGCCACATTCACATGTATCATATATTCTTATGCTTAGAAAGAAAAAACCCTTAACCTAACTAATCTTCAACGCCTCCCTCAGCCCAACGCTTCTCTCTAATTCACTTCTACTTCGAACAGGTATTGTCCAACTAATATTTGGCCATTCTCATTTTGTTTACTATTGTGTAGATTGGTTTCAACATAGCTGTTTTGATCTCTTTAACGTACAAATCTCTCTTTAACTTTTTATGGCTTTTCCTTCTTGAATAAGAAAGTGAAAGACATATATCTCATTGATAATAGGTTGGTTGAAAAGATCGTTGTTTCAACGAAATGGATAATCCACCCAAAGATCAACCCATAGAAACTGCAGGTAACTATATAATCTCCAAACTCTTTCTCTCAGAATTTTTTTTTGAAGGATCCAACAATTTTGTTGTTTTCAAAGGTGTTTAATTTTCTTTTTGATCAAGGAATTGGAATATCCAATCCAATTAAACCATAATTTAGTTTCAGTTAGTGGATTCTGCCAAAAAAAAAATCAGATATGAAAAGAATTGAATATAACAGAACGTAAAATACATAAATGTAATTATAGGTTCACATACATTATACTGTTGCTTTGGTGCCTGTTGTCTAATACAAATCCTACAACCCCCTGCCTATTGTCTAATACAATTTCTTGCTGTTGCTCTGATTTTTAGAACATTGATTTGGTGCATGTTGCTTTGGTGCCTATTCTTATTTATTTGTTTCATATAATACTGTTTTGTGTGGTTAAATATATTAATAGTGCAAAATATTATAAAATTGTACTTCTTAAAAAAACTGGAAAATACTAGCAATTCGATTTGACATATTTTTTTATTGTAAATATTTCAGATACTATTAAAACATAAAAATTATAACCAAATATATTATTTTAGAATATGCATACAGGAAATAGTAATACTCTTTCTAATTTATTTTAAATAATAACAAAATTTATTTTCCTAATATAACAATGCAAATTTTTAATATCATTAACTGTAACATATTTTGATGACAGTTTCTTCAGGCTTCACTAAAACTAAATTAAAATTTAATTGCAGCGTAAATTTCTGATAGATAAAATAATTAATTTTGGAAATTTGTTTTCCAGAAAAAGGAATCCAAAGATTTGAAGAAGATTTGTTATTGCTTACTTATTAATATTTGTAACTTGAATAAATTAAAATAAAGATATGATGCTAATATTATAAATCCATTTCATATAAAAGTTGCTATATTTGAAATAACATGTCCCATTGCACAACTACATAAAATAAATAGAACAATGCTATATATATTTTGATCCAAATTTAGTTTAATTACTTAATTCAATAAATATATTTTGGTACAAAGTTGTTCAAAATTGTATTTCTTAAAAAAACTTGCAAATATTAGCTATGCAATAAGCCATTTCATTATAGGTTTAATTTTTGATATATAATATCTCTACTATTTGGTTATTATTTGAATATATTAGATAACATTTACTTTTTCAATTCAAAAATGATATATTTATTAGTAAGATTATGTATAATTTAATATATGTTTTAAGAGAACCAAACAGTAAAACTAACCTAAAGTGTTAATCCCAGAAGATTATTTCTTTTGTAAAGTTCTAAAGAATGTATGACCTTAACTAAAATCGCATGTTTTACAGTGACATCTCACATGCAACACATTCCTCAAAGAATTCACCAATTTCAGGAAGGGATTTCAGTGCGCCCTATCACGGTATGTATAAAAGTGTTTGGGACATCAGGAAAGACAAAACAGATAATACTCAAATTTGCATCGGGTTCATGTGCTACGACCACCATGTAAGCCTTTATTAAAACTTTAACATATACATATATATGTATTTGGTTTAAACTACTCACTATTTACTTAATTGGTTCGGCACAACAAATGTTGTTCACATTCAGGGACAACTATTAGAAGGTTGGCTCACCGGAAACATTCAGCCAAATTACCCAAAAAATTTAACTGAGGGAGATATATATGAATTTTCAGGATTTTCTGTCATACATAATTCACGACATCGAAAACTCACCCAGCTGCCATATTACATTCGGATCGACCACAAGACAACAACATCGAAAGTTACAGACATCAGTCCAATATTTCCAGTTCCCAATTTCTCTCCTCAGAATTAAAAAAATCTATTGCGCTTAGCCAGTACACCTACCTACTTACCAGGTTAGTAAGTCAGCCCAATATCAATTTAACAAACATTGATTTTTGTCTAACTCAAAATCAATGTGCAGATGTCGTCGGGAAGATACTCATAATACAAAAAAGAAATCCGTACCACCCAGGAATCAATATTGATGCCACGATTGGTCTACGGCTGAACAGGTCAGTCTAACACAATATGTAAAAACAAAATCATAATTCTCCTCATACATACACCTCTATCCAGGTCGACAATGGTTAAACTCATACTATGCGACAAGCAAGCAGCAGATTTTATCATCCTACAAAGCAAGAAGGATAGAGAATTTAAAGTTGTCATCATCACAAGCATAATTCCTAAACTTTTCCAAGGTAAATAATTTTCTTAAACACATCAAAAAATAATACCGATCTAAATTTTTTCCCCTCAACAGAACAATAATATCCAATATTTTTCAGGCAAACTTCTACTCAGTTCATCACCAGCAACAAATTTCTACTTCAACAAATCAATTGATTACATAAAGCATTTCAAAGGACGAATAATAGATCATGCAAAAGCATGCAGCAAAGAGTGACTTTAATTCATGCATCATTCGGATTGTTATTCTCTTTCCCGCACAACTTGATACATTGGTCTATTTACATTTTTAACAATTTTATCATTGTCTTTTTTAAAAAAAATTCTAATTCTCTACAAAATCTAAAACCAAACTTCTGTCTTTCAAACTTTGCTAAGCAATTTAAATATATAGAGAATAAATTAAAAGACATAATCCACGCGTAGCGCGGACAATGGATCTAGTATATTTAACAAATTCTTAATCCAATAACACTAGATTTTAATTCACATTCATCAAATCCCAATTGAATAACAGTGGATTTATTTTCAGATTTACATTCTATCAAATTCCATTAAACTTCCAAAACCAATAACACCCACTAGTTCCAAAATTAAAACTATAATTAGTAGTCCATGTTTTAGCTAGATAAAAATTTAATAATAAATCTCTCATTCACAACAAAACACAGGCTCTTGTACATACCTACACCTATAGACATCATACAAAGAGTTGATTTGTATTTATTTTTTTTGCCGACTCACCATTTTTAAAAATCGAGATTGGCTGATGGTATTAAAATTGTTCCAAAAATCTATCCGACCTTAATTGTGTGTACAAGTGCGTGTATGTGTAGCGTTAATCATCGTACGATATCGATATGCATGACTGGTTAACATGATTTTATAAATACTAAATTAATAATAAACTCCAAGATAATTAACAGATTGTAATTGTAGGAACTTTCAAAAGAATGAAACCTGGGACTTGTTGTTCTGAATCATGCATGATGTGCAAAAAATAAAATAGTTGTTCTGAATCGTTATCAAAAGTATAGATAATATTTAACTTGTTACTCTCTTATCTCAAGTATTAAAATAAAGAAGGAAAAGAGACATAAATATGGTGCAAAAGATTTTTTTTTTTTGATAAGCTAATAAAGCAAAGGTCAGTGAGTGCCCAAAAAAAAAAGGGATAAAAATGACATTCAGTGACATGAAGATTCAACCATCACCCGAGGGTTTGATTAAAGCTTGACAAAACTAATTCAATAGCATCATTGCAATTCTAGTTGATTGATGCTTTATCTTGAAGCCGGTACCTGCACCAAGAGCATAAATCAGAGAGAAATTCAGCCGGAGAATAGGCTTAGGGGCCGAAGCCTATCCCGAAGGCGATCCCGAGCTAAACAATAGGCAAAGCGGGGTTGACTAGGTCCCGGTCCAGCCATATTCTAGTGGAAAACCACTCTAGACGCCGAAAGTAGCTCAAGAGATCAACGTGACGAGTTTCTGAACACCTTAAACCAACGAGGAGAACCGAGCAAATGGACGCCGGAGATAACCTGGCGGAAGCAAGCGGAGGTTCACAGCACCCGACTCCGGTCCCTTCACACAACCAGGAGACTCAAAAAGATAACGGCTTCTGAACGAGGAAGAGCCATGAAACACCGACACTCGATCTCCTTCCAGAATTGTGAGCCACATGGGAGAAAAGAACTCCTATCAACAGACGGCAAAAACAGCCATCATGCTTGAAGCTAGATGAAGCAGACGAAAAGGAGTCCCCGGCGAGTGCCTCAACTCGCCTTTTCATCCAAAATCCGAGGATAAGGATGGGGAAGTCCAAGCAGAGCAACAGATCTGGGAGATAGGGCGGAAGGTAGAGACATCTCAGTGGCGGAGAGGCAACGGCAGCGACGCGCTACGAGTCCGACGAGCACTCCGGGTTGGATCTGACCCAGATTCAACCACCACCGACTACCAGATCTATAACCAAATCCACGCTTCCTATAGACGGAGGACCAACCACAGCATCGCCAACACTCCAGGGAGGACGGGTACACACTTCTCGACCACTTAGATCCGACGGATCCGGCCGCAATTCATCAGAGATCCAGAGACGTTGAGCAAGGAGGCTGCAGGAGATGGCCGTCAAACAGGAAAAAAGGTGAGAACCCAGAGAACGTGCGGGGTGGCCACCGACGGTCGAGGGCACCGTCCGCCACCGGAAAACAGAGCAAAAGAGAGCTTCCGAGAAGAAAGAGTCAGTGGGGAGAGAGTACAGAGAGAAATTGATTCTCTCACCTCTCTCTAACTTTTCTCCATGGTGCAAAAGATGACACAGAACAGAAAGATACACAGAGACTATCCAATGATTTAAATGTATATATGCGCTAACCCTAGAACCACGTGGCGAATTACCATTCCTCCTCCTTTACCATTTCGGCTCAACGGAGAGAGACACGGAAACACTATAGAGAGAGAGAGAGAGAGTGAGTGTTTGAGAAGAGGGAGGGAAAGATGATGAATCAAGATGAGTGGTTGGGAACGCAAGATACGCCGGTAAGGCGCAGGATAAGGTTTCCGTTGACACTCTCATGCTCCGTTACCGTCCGATCGCTCCAAAACCGACGACTGGTCAGCCATGCGATGCAGGAGACAACAACAAGAACTCTTACAATCTGAGCAAACGAACCAAACGAAAGTACGTTAGGGTTTCAAAGAATAACAACACCACGTGTCGAGGAAAGACCAGATCTGACTTGTCTGATGATCGGGAACCAACTGGAGTCGTGACACTTCAACTCATGCCGGAAAAATCTGATCTTACAAGCGACTGCACGCCGTCAGATCCGTTGGTGAAAACGATAACCGGAGAGGAAACACGAGAAACCAACACGTGGACCATGTTAACTGCGGCGCCACGGCGGAGGTGATTCCGTAACTTTTATTTAGGAAAATAATTAAGACTATTCTTTTGTACGCTACTAATCAATTTGATAGTTAGTTTAATAAAAATATAATATATATTTATATGGACCAACTTATTTTTCTAAAGATTCTAAGAATCATCCTAATCATGACACGTGACACGAAAAAATGTTGTAATGCTCCAGAATTAATATATACTAGATCTCCGCGCAACCGCGCGGATTTTTGTTTTCATTTATTTTATATAAACATTTTGTTTTCAATTCTAAATTGGTATATATTATAATATATATGTGTCTATCAATTTATAAAATATAATAAGTTTACGTTATATTTTTTTCATTGAATAGATTGTTTCAAACTTTCACATGTATTTGTATTTTCTTCTATATATATTTTTGGATTATTATTTCATTATTAAAATCGTAACTATATATATAATTATTAGTAAAATATTGTTTTATTGTCATATTCAAAAATATTGTAACATTTCATAAATTTTGAATGTTTTTAAAAAATTAAAGTTTTCGTTTCATAGATTTATATTATCGAGTAAATAATTAAACATTTAGTTTTTGCTTAATTTTAAAAATAAACTATATAGTTTAAAATTTGTTTTCATTGGTTTAAGGTAATAAAGATTAATCATTGTTAGATAATATGATTTTTGTTATTTAAAAAAAAATCTTTATAATTTTAAAAGTTAACATCGATAAATATTTATATAATTAACATATGGAGGTAAAGTATTACAATATTAAATTATATCTATTTAATTTATACTATCTATAAATCCAATGGATCATCTATTGTTTAAATCCAATTATTGATAGCCCAATAAAAATTTCTGGTAGACCCAAAATTTAAATGTAACATGACTTTCTAGGAATATGTCCATTAGGTCCATTTTAAAAAAAAATCACACATGAATCAAGGTTGTGACTTCTGTTTTAATATATAAGACTAGATCTCGATCCGCGCAACCGCGCGAGTTTTTGTTTTTATTTATCTATATATAAATATTTTATTTTTAATTCTAAATTGGTATATATTATAATATATATGTGTCTATCAATTTTTAAAACATAATAAGTTTACTGTATATTTTTTTCATTGAATAAATTGTTTCAAACTTTCACATGTATTTGTATCTTCTTATCTATATATATATTTTCGGATTATTATTTCATTATTAAAATCATAACTATATATATAAAGATTAGTAAAATATTGTTTTATTGTCATATTCAAAGATATTGTAACATTTCACAAATTTAGAAAATTTTTAAAAATTAAACTTTTCGCTTCATAGATTTATATTATCGAGTAAATAATTAAACATTTAGTTTTTGTTTAATTTTGAAAATAAAATATATAGTTAAAAATTTGTTTTCATTGGTTTAAGGTAATAAAGATTAATCATTGTTAGATAATATGATTTTTGTTATTTAAAAAATTATCTTTATAATTTTAAAAGTTAACATCGACAAATATTTAAATATTTAGCATATAGAGGTATAGTATTACAACGTTAAATTATATCTATTTAATTTAACCTATCTATAAATCCAATGGATCATCTATTATTTAAATCCAATTATTGATAGTCCAATAAAAATTTCTGGTAGGTCAAAAATTTAAATGATAAGATTAGATATTAAATGTAACATGAGTTTTTAGGAATATGTCCATTAGGTCTATTTTTTAAAAAAATCACAAATGAATCAATGTTATGACTTCTGTTTTAATATATAAGAGTTTTTAGGAATATGCTTTTTAGGTTCATTTTAAAAAAAAATCACACATGAATCAAGGTTATGACTTATGTTTTAATATATAAGATGTGATTTATTTTGAAAATATTATCCACCTTTTATTATTCAAGTGAAATATATTTATTAATCATGTTTTATTTTGTTTCCTAAAACACTGCACACAATCTACAAACACTTATATAACATTAATTACATTACAGTTCATCATCAACAAATTTTGTTAAATGATATTTCTGCCATTCCGTTGAAGTTCAAATTTTATACTTTTTTTGTTTTTCTATAAACTTTTGTTAAATACATGAAAAAATTAGTAAATCTTATCTCTGAAAAAAATATTTTTTTATGTTGTCAGCTATCCATATCACTAGATCAAACTCTAATAAGAGTATTAAAAATATATTATCCGGATGTATGCATAGATTAGAGTTTTTTCCTCTTCCAGAAAAACATGGACTATATATCAAGAACCAAAAGGATTTTTTAAAATCATATAACGAGGTATCTAATCTATTAAAACAGAGTCATATTTAAATTCTACCAAGACATATTTATTTTTGAACCTATTCAACACGTTATGACTAAATGTGCACACACGCTTTTCATATAATTTTAAAATAATATATTTTTGTATCAATCTAATAATCCTTAAAATAGATAGTAACATTTACTCATATCATTCGATTATTCTTTTATCATCAAAACAGTACTTTTGTTATTTCTTTGATTATTTGGAATTGAATTTTTGAAATCAGTAAACCCTAATTTCAATTCCTGGGTTGTGTACTGCAAGGGAAGAAGATGACAAGAGACGAGAATCTATCTGACATCAAAATTCAATGGCATCTAAGGTTATAGTTTCCACAATCACACAGCGATGTTTCCTGTCATCACCACCTGTCTACCGCCGCTGCTTCTGCTAACTCTACGTTGAATTTATACGCAGATGAATCGGGATCGTGATGAAAGGAGTTCGATTTCAGGTAGACCTCTTTATCTGGATATGAAATCGACGCGATGAAGGCGTTTTCTATGGTAGTGATGGATGGTTTCAGTCAAATTTGAGATGATACATAAATATTTTATAGATGCAAACGTTTGCTAATATTTGTGTGAGAAAACAGTAGAAAATTGACGAATTTGGGTTTCGTGAATGACTGGTATTGAGTTGGATTGTGAGGGTTTTGTGGAGCAGTGGAGATGATAATGCATATTAAAATAGGGAGACTGCTTTTCTGAACGAAAAAGCTGTTCTCTTTCAGAATGTAAGAAACTATGTTGCCAAGCATATTCTGCAATTAGGTCCCTCACTTACTGGTTTCTGCTATTATCAGCAGATTTAAAATATCATTCTCATGTTTGAAGGTTTTACTCTCTGCATTTTCCAAATTGAGTCATGTAGGGAAGTTATTGAAAGTCATACATATACTAGGCTTGATACAAATGAAAGACAACTGCACATCCTACCGTCATACATCACTCTCACAAGAGTCAAACCTTACAGATTTGGAATAATTCATCCTATCCCACCCTGAAGATAATCCACTCTTTCTGGTCTACATGGATAGGTACTTTTGTGATGCTATATTTTATTGCCTGAACATTGAAGATATTAAAACTTTGTTTCTCATTCCAATACGTTACCATAACTTCTCGTGGGATAGATTTCACTGGTGTTGATCATGTGGTGTTGTTTAATTTTCAATGTCATCCGAGTGAATACGTAAGAGGTGTTGGACGAACAGCAAGAGGTGTTAGAGGAGTAGCGTTAACAGAGTTCTAATGAGCCATTTGAACCTTAAGTATAATTTTATGTATTCGTCGAAAAAGTATAAAACTAGGCCAATTTAAAACAAATACTATCATTTATTAAAATATAAAGCTATGCACGTATAAAAATCGTCCACGCGTATGCGCTGTGCTCAGTCAAACCATATTTATACGATATAATTACTAAATATATTGTTTAAAATTTTGGAGTACCTTTGTTTGTTTCCCCTCTCAATAAACCCAGCAATTTCAGATGTGTTAATCTTTGGTTTTCCCATCAAATGCACATAAACGTTGTTGAGATATGCACTGTCTATCGACTATGAAGCCATCAAGGTGCACGAGCCTCAAAATTACAGACGTTAAGGTGATATCTTCTCATTTTGGTTAATTTTACTTTTGAATTTACATCTTGATTTACCCTGAATATTAGGTTTGTTTGGTTCAAAAAATGATAGTAGCCGTAAAATTCTCCTAAAAATAATTGCAAGTAAAGTAACTCAGAAATTCTAAACATAAATAATTTAAAATTCCTCTATAATATTACAAGATACACTATAAATATATAATTAGATAAGCAATTAATTTATAACAAGACACATGAAGACAACTCTTACCTACCAATTATGGTTTAAGATCCATGAAGATCATCCATTTTTAATTTTATCAACAACATATAACAATCAAATTTTAAACAATGCAGCATTGATAGATGTAATTTTTATATGAATAAAATTTATAAATGTAGAAAACAAAACTTAAATGAGAATCAATATAGAAAATTCCATATCTCTATTCATATCCATGCGTTCCAAATTGAACTCGAAATTTTATCAGGTTTATAAAATTGTTATTTGAACCACACAAAAAAATCAAAATAATTAAATCCAAATAAAACTCAACCGAAAACTAAAACACACAACCAAACCAGAAGCAAACCGAAAATCAAAAAATACAATTTGGATGTAAACCTAAGTTTATAAGATATCATCAAGTCATATAATTTTAATTTAAAAACATAAATATAAATATAAATATAAATATGAACAATCCTGCACATCCGCGCGAGTCAGAATCTAGTATATATTAATATGGGCTTATTTGTCGCCCAATTAATACGGGCTTAACCTATATTTTTATGTTTCTAACCCAACCGAGTTCCATTTTCACATGTGGCTGAAATGTATGAAATATTTTTTTTTGTCAGCAACATAAGCAGATTCATGATGATTCTACAAACCACACCGGTAGCTCCGCATCCATATGAACGACAAACGACGGTTGTTTCCTCCACTGCGTGCGAGACTGTCCGCCTTTGAGTTCTGCATATGTGGTATATGAATGATCTCTGAGCTGTTGAAACTTCTTTTCAAAAATGTTATGTCTTCCAAGTAGCTTGCAAAGGCTGGCCACTCCTCTGGTTTCGAAATCATCTTCACCAACTGAGAACAATCCGTTGCAAATGTAATTGAAAACTTTCTGAGATTCCTCATACATTCCATTGCCTATATAAGAGCCTCTATCTCCGAGTGTAGTGGCGACTGACTCGCTCTTGTATAAAATATTTTAAACGCACTCTTTTAACATTTCGGATAATTTGGCTAGTGTTATTATTTAAGACAACATCAAATACAAGCTAGAAATTTTATAAATTAATAAACATAAATAAATCAATAAATTTCGTCGGTTCTGAATTAGAGTGATTACAAATATTATACAAAACGATAAAATAATAAGATAATAATTTTTTTAAAAACTGTATGCATATATATAGTCTCATTAAAATCATAAATTAATAATTTACATATATACAATTTATATAAGTACACTTATATTATTAGTTTAAGTTGTGCCAGTTTTCCGCTGCTCTTCGTACTTCACATTTAAATTTATTTCTTTCTTTTTTGCTGTGGCACAATGGCCTAGTAGTTCCTCTTATTAGACTATCAACAATGGCAGTAAAGATTCAACACCCTAATTTACGTTTTTTACAATCCACATCAGTTTTCTTTTTCCACCTATTAATGCAACATTTATATAAATTTTCTCTACAATAACACTTTATCCCACTATTTTACATACTTATATATATTTATATACCAAAAATATTAAAATGTAATTCAATTAAAATATCTAATAATTACAAATCTTTTTAAAACAAAATATTTATTTTTATATTTTTGAATAGTGAACAAATATAAAAATAATTATTCTTGAAATATGTTTTATAAAAATATTAGTTTTTAGTGTCCAAATAAAATAAAACGAACCTCTATTTATAGAGATTTTAAAATAATAAATCTATTCTATTAAATTAGGAACATGACCAATTGATATAGGTTTAGTCCAATTATTTACAGCCCACATATCATTACTATTATTTACGATGTAATTTTTCCCAACGGAGCTCTCACGTTAAAAGTAAGAGCGGTTAATATCGATTATACCTTTAATTAAATAAATATATATATTATCTAAAATAAAAACGATTTTTTTTTTTGTAATATAAGTGATTAATATTAATAATAATAAGAATTATCCAAAGTCTAAAAAATATATTTTAAAATAAAAGATAATTATTTTAAAATAAAAGATAGTTCCTATATATATATAAGATAAGATAAGATAAAAATAAGTGATTTCTAAGATTTATCTAATAATGTTGAATATAGTATACACTTTTTTTTTCAAAAAGTTATAATTAGTAAGAGTTTTCAAAAAAAAAAAAATTATCATTATAACAGCTTATTTAGTAATGTATGTATTAATAAGTAATTATAAAATGATTATGCCCGCAAGTGCGGGTGAAACACCTAGTTTACTATATATACTTATCATGATATTTAGAAAATTTAATTAATAAATAGATATTAAAAGTTAATATGAACAATATCTACCGATAATATTATCATAATCTTATATTTGGTTTATGATTTGAATGACTAATATTATAGCCAGTTTCTCTGTTTCTTATTTAAAATATCGATGTATATAATTATTTGAGAAGTGAATTTACTTATTTTTCATATTCTTTACGATTTTAGGATAAATCATTAGTTTAAGTATTATTATTATTTAAATTTATTTTAATTTTATTATATATATATATAATGATATTTAAGATAATTAATAAACATTAACCTATTCTATACTGTTATTTAAAAAAAAAAATTTAATATGATTAGATAGAGACTTGGTAACTAAGTTTGTTAAAGGAATGAGTTTGAAGTCTTATTTGAAAATTTTAACTGTGGGATACCCAATTCTCCTCTAATAAAACATATCATTCTTAATAAATATTTTTAAAAAAAAGTGTATTTGCAGGTGCATGATTGAAAGTATTTATCTATATGGGTGTGAAGTGATGACGCTTCAACAAGCTGAGACTTGGCTTTGTATACATTCTTGAATGAATAGCACACATAGTTTATAATAGTGTTGAGTAAACAATTAGAATAATGTGAAAACACATTTGTGTACTATTTTCATGTGTCCCAAATGGGTCGAGAGATTCTGATTTTTGTGTAATACATTAAAATGAAAATTCAATTCTTAGAACATTTTCATTTATGTATGAGTTTGATATATGTGTTAATTATTCATTGAATATGAAACTGCACTTAAATGGAGAGGATTGTTAGAAATTTAAGTGAATTTTTGCAACCATTTAAGTTATGTATTGCAATTTTTATAGATGAATAATTGCACCTGCCTGTGATAGTAACTATTAATGATAAATTGTTGCAATTTTTGGTGATAAACCATTGCACCTGCAGTAACTATTAATGATAAATTGTTGCAATTTTTGGTGATAAACCGTTGCAACCTTGATGACTAAAATCATTGGTGATTAATCATTGTAACTTTTGGCTAACCCTTGCAACTGTTAGTGAAACAATTGTAACTTTTGTGTTAATAGTTGTAACTCTTGGTTAACAATTGTAATTGTTAACCAAGAGTAATCACCCGTTTCATTCAAACCAACACTATTGATACTAACTATTACAGCCCTTAGTACCATGTATAAAGAATTGTGGGCCTTGGCAAATCTTAACTTGAATAACAACAAGAAATCAAAAACTAATCGTTAGAAAAAGAAAGTTATTCATTGTTCAAAATTATCAAATATCTTTAAAAAAACACATATAAACTTATTTGTTATTCTTATATTTTAGCGTAGAATAAAAATGAAAATTTAATTGTCTTATCGTACAAAAAGATGAGTGTAACTCAATGCTATTAGTTTACACACATTCAGATTACAGACCCAAATATATATAATTAGTATTTTTAAAATTGTAATTAAAATTAGTGTCGTTTCTTCCGCGAAGTGTAGAGCTTCACATCCAACAGCTATAGCTTTTAAAACCAAAATCACTATAACCACAATTCTAAAGTTAGAGCTAAAGTCAAAGTTATTACCGATCGGAGCCAATGATAACTAGAATGAAGAAAATGTGATCAAAGAAGAATGCTACTTGATGTTCTTCAACTATTACTCGAAAACTTAACATTTATACCCAAAAAAACTATTATCTGAAAATGGGGTGTTCTTTAACTACATCCGAAAGATATATACTTGATATTCAAGTAGAACTTGCAGATCAGGGACAGCGACAGCTGACGGTTTTTTGTCACTCTTAGCTTATTATCATCATCAAAAAAAAAAATTAAAAATGCCATTAGCAAGATAAAATACAATTTAAGCCTTTTTTCAAAAAAAAAAGAAGATAAAAAATATATATATATATATGTATAGAGAGAGCTTTTAGTCTACAATTTGGAGATCATTTTGAGTGGGTCCGATACATTTTTGGCGTGACCAGGGGTAGGAAGATTACAGAGGAGTGTGACTCTAGAGGAAGATATTAAGGTTTTGTTCTCCGAATCTTTTCTTGACTTCCAAAGCTTGACTTCCCAAACCTGAATGGTTTTGCCTGAGCTTACAGGAGATGCTTCGGCGAATACAGTGTCTCCAAGATCGGCAGTCTTTAAGTGGTTGATCGAGAGTTGAATTCCAGCGACCCTTTTGAGATCAGTAGCCATGTAAGCTCCTATACTTGCTAAAGACTCAGCGATCAAAGCAGATACACCACCGTGTAACACCTTGAAAGGCTTTTGAGAAAGCCAAAAAAAAAAAAGGAAATTTCTCAGAATTTTGTGTGGGAAACAAAAGGGTTGATTATCAAACTGAAGAGGAAGAAGAAAGGCGAACAAAGAACCTGACAGCAGATTTGAGAAACGGGAAGACGACCAGTGACACGTGTTGTAGATAATTCATCGATCTCGAAGCCTAAGATGTGAAGCGGAAGGGCTAAAGCTTTGGTTTTGGACGATTCAGAATCCATTTGTGCGATCTGTGGTGGGGTTAGGTAGGTGTGTGTGTCTTCTTAGGAGTTTGATAATAACAGAGGCTGGGACAAAGTGGGTAGGATAGGTTGAATTGTCTTGTTGGTCGAATATTTTTGAAACTGAGAGTGATAGCGGGGGCCCACTCCCCTCTGGTCCAAGTGTCAAAAGCCGATAGGCTTTCTTATCAGTTGGAATCTTTTTTTTTTGGGTCGAATGTGGGACTTGAGCCCTTCTAATGGGCTAGAGTCAATTAAGGCCCGTTTGTGGCACATAATAAACTTATTTATTATATTATTATATTGAATTTGTTTATTTATCATATTCTACTTGATTTTAGGATAAATTATTCGTTTAGTTATATTATTTTTAAGTTTTATTTTAATTTATTATATATTTAATGATATTTAAGATAATTAACAAACATTAATTAATCTATTCTACCGATATATATATATATATAGTATTTTAAAATTATATATCTATATATATATATACTATTATTTGCGAAGTGATTTTTCGTAACAGAGCTCTCACGTTAAAAATAAGAGCGGTTAATATCGTTTATACCCTTAATTAATTAAATACCAGATTTTAAAAATAACTACTACTTCTTAACAAAACCAGAATCCTTGTTTTCTTGGCTTTTCACCAATGCACGTGAGTTTATTTTTTCTTTTGTTAAAATTAATGCATTAATATAGCGAAACAATCTCTATATAAATTAAACGGTTCAAACATTAGTTATTCTAACTTTGTAGTTGAAAACAAATAATGTATCTGACATCTAAAATCTAATTAAGAAAAATATATTTATTTTTATCAAATTTTGAAGCTTTGTTTAGGTAAATTATTTAATAATGTTTTGACTAATATTTTACCATAGACAATTGTAGAAAATATAACTAAAGTTGTTATAAAGTTATACGTACTATATATTTATTGCACTATAAATTAAATTTTTATTTGAGAACTTTAGCTATTAATATTTAAATTACATAAATTTATATACTTATCATAGTGTTAAAATATATTTAAATTTTGTTTAGTTTTTAAAAAAATAATAAAAAAATAACTATTTTTTTCTGTAATATTTTGTATTATTTACTATTTTCCGAGTAAGTAATATATTTTTATCAATTATTATTTTATTTAATCAGCTTTGCCTTTAGATAAAAAAATAATAACTTAAATATAGTCAAAATTTAAAAAATGAAAGTAAAATACAAATCACCATTCAAGTTTTTGAAAATCTTAGATTTACCAAAAAACAAAAACCAAAAATCAAAATCTAAAATTACCATTCATGTTTTTCAAGAAACTAAAATCTACTGCAAAATCAAAAACCAAAAACCAAAATTTAAAATCCAAAAACCAAAAACCAAAAACTAAAAACTAAAAAACAAAATCCAAAATCTAGAAACCAAACAAACAATCATCACCTAAAATAATATTTGAAAAAGTTATTTTACAATCAAATAAATGACTTTATATAACTAGTGTGAAAAAGAAATACTAAAAAGTTATAGGTAACTAATAAGAAAAAATAATATATTCAATTTATTTTTAAATCAAATAAATCAATGCTCTATACTATGACATGTGTCTTTCTCGTCTCATTTTTCTTGTTTTCAACTAGTTGAATACTTTCAACATAATTGAATTCTCTGTTGAATTAAAAATTCAACATACCCATTGTAAATGGTTTTAGAAGCAGTTGCAAGTTACAGGGTTCGAACACCGCTCGATGAGATGGCAGCAGATGTGGTGCAACCACTGACCCACTTGCTCCTCTCTATTTTTGAACTCTTCAATATATTTTGATAGTATTTAATAAAAAAATATCGAAAACTGCATTTACAATCTATGAAACATTTTTCATATACACCAAATAATATAATAAAACTAATATAAAATTCATATTTCTAAATTTCAGTTAATATATAAATATATGGTGAAATTAATTATTTTTTTATTTTATAAAAAATATATTCTAAAATAGAAAAATCTACAAAAGATCTTTTACCATAGTCTTTGCATTTTTAATTTATAGAGTTTTTATTGTACATGCGAAACTATACTATAGACATGGGATCTACACATGAGTTGTGTTCCTAGTTTATCGACATTTGTCTATATCTTTGCTTTTCTATTGTACCTTTGTCAATATCTGTAGTTTTTATATCTTCTAAGTTATCTTTCTAATTCTAACCATTGTGGCAAACATAAATACTGCATGTCTTATTAAACTTCCAGGTGCCTGAACTGCAAACTTCCAGGTGCCTGAACTTTTTGAACGAAGTCGTGAGTATTTAAAACCTTTTGGATTTATAAGCAGAGGATTTGTTTATTCGTTCTATAACCTGATTGCTCTGTGTTACTCAGCTTCCTGGATTATCTCCCCTATTAATTACTATATATTATTACTCTGCTGGAACAACTATAGTTAGCCGCAGTAAAGAAATGTAATAGATGTATGCGACTGCGGCTGGTTGCAAAATTACTTTCACTGGATACATCATACATATTTAAAGTTTGTACCTCTGGTGTATTTATTTATTACAGAATCTGCTGGTGCGCCTGAGCAGATGGATGTTTCTTCTCAGCAAAAGCCTAGTTCTGATGAATCAGATGGTCAACATGATGGTAAGATGCAGAGAAAAAGGAGTTTCTTTATTTAAGTCACGAAGTGTATCTCAGTATCTCACAGTTATGCTTCGGGAAATATATTAGAAAATCCGGCTTCATCTAAGAAGCAATATAGAGCTGCACTGTTGAAGAGCAAGTTTGCAAATATCATTTTAAAAGCACGCGAGAAAACGCGTCCACTGGTCCGGATACTTGTCCTTAGTTTAGCCTAATCATTATTTGTGTAAGAATCTATTTTTACTATTTGTTGTAGCTAGATGAATTCTTTTTGAGATGATAAGCTATTAAGCAGTGAGCTTTGACTAGTAGTTTTATCAATCTTTAATTCTGGAAATAAAGAATGAACTCAGTGTGGCAAAGACCATCCAAAACTTGGGGAGTAGGATGAAAGCGCTTTGAGCCAACCACCTTCTTAGCTTTGAGATAAGCACATCCCTTTGCAAACGTTGGTCCCTTCGTATTTGGTTACCCTATAAGGGCGTATTTTTATTCCCTGGCCTTAAAATTGAAAACATCGCATGATGATATGTGGGGGATCCTTTTTGGTATGTAACCACACTAGTTTATATGTTCATGTAACAATGTATTTTTTGTCTAAATACGTGTCACTGAAACATGGAAAGAGGGAGGGTTTGAGGCCGTCCCATGGCTGGATCATAGTAATAATTGGACTTGGCGTCTGAGATGCAGACAAGCCCGTCCCAACTGCCGGAAACTATGACAACTTCCTCGCCTTGTGGTTCAACGTGATAAGTAGAGCATGGAGCTTAAGGGATGCGAGGAGAGAATTTGTTTTTCTTTGAAAGACGTACTTTCTTTACTGAGAGATTTTTTTTTTCGCATGTCAGTTTTTAATGGTCTAGTTATTAAAAGATAAAAAAAATACAGCTTTTTTTTGTAACACTATTTTACAACAAAAAGCCGAAATACAGCTATATAAGAAAACAATATTTTATTTTATTTTCGAGACTTGAACCATTTTGCATCGATGTTGATGCTCTTCACATAATAGTTATCCAAAAAGTATAATAATCAAATAGAACTAGATTTTTTTCTGTACCATGTGCAACAGTAAAAATAAAATTTATACCATATTTACAAATAAAATTTTATTAATATTTTTGATTTTATTATTTTGTCAATATTTTAATTTTGATATGACTAAACATAAAATTTAAGATAAAAAAATCTGTTCTTTTAAAAATTAATATTTATGAATAGATATGTATATATTTAAAATTATAATCTTGGATAAATTTTTAGCTATTTTTTGGTTAAGATATATTAAATCAAATTGTAAAAAATTAAAAAGAAACCATTCAAATTTTTTAATGGGGAACTCGAAACCATTCAAAAATTTTAACCACACTGCCTCTTACCCGAGGTTCCTCGAAGTGGTTGCTAGGGTCTGGAACGAAACAGAGGCTCTGTTTCATTCACGTTCTGCTCTTTGGAGGTTTCAGGATAAGCTTAAAGCTCTCAAGTCTGAGGTGAGGGGCCTAAATAGGGACATGTTTGGGGACTTACCAGGTCGGGTTAAACTTGCTTACGACGACCTATGCATGAAGCAAACGGAGGCAATGCAGAACCCCCAAGCCTCGACGTTTGAAGCAGCATCTGATGCTTGGGAGCACTGGCACCATATTTCGGGAATTGAGGAGCAGTTTTATTACCAGAAGTCTAGAGTCCAATGGATGGGGCTGGGAGACAGAAGCTCTCGGTTTTTTCACAAAGTTACTCAAAGTCGCAATATCCAAAATACTATAAGGAAGATAGTCACTGCAGATGGTCGTATCCTCACCTCCCCACCAGATATCAAGCGTGAAGCTGCATCTCATTTTGACAACTTCCTGAATGCTCCGCAGAGTGCTCAGGCGGTACCTCTTGACGTCCTTCAGGGCCTGATAGACTACAGGTGTTCCCCTGCAGACGCTGTCAATCTTACGAAACCGGTTGAGGCAGCAGAGATCACGGAAATTCTGTTCTCTATGCCTGCAAGTAAAGCTCCTGGACCTGATGGATACCCAATGGAGTTCTACAAAGCCGCTTGGCCTGTGATAGGTAAAGATTTTATGACAGCGATACAATCCTTTTTCCTATTTGGGTTTATGCCGCACAGTATCAATGCTACATTGCTGTCCCTTGTCCCAAAGACCACAGAGGCAGAAAAGATGACTGACTTCAGGCCCATCGCCTGCTGCAATGTGATCTATAAAGTTATCTCAAAGATCATTGCGAAGAGACTAAAGGCCACTCTTCCTGAAGCCATCGAGCTAAATCAGTGTGCATTTGTGGAGGGTAGGTTGCTTCTGGAGGACATCCTATTGGCCACTGAGCTCGTCAAGGACTACCACAAAGATTCAGTTTCACCGCGATCTGCAATCAAGCTGGATATCTCTAAAGCTTTCGACACAGTGAGCTGGTCTTTTATTGAGGATACCTTGAGGGCTATGGAATATCCGGATGTGTTTGTCAGCTGGATAATGAAATATATAAGCACTGCGGCGTTCTCTATCTTTGTTAATGGTGAGCTGGAGCTGTTTTTCACAAGCAGTAGAGGCATAAGGCAAGGCTGCTCATTATCCCCTTATCTCTACATTATTGTTAGTAATGTGCTGTCAAAGCTCATCAATAAATCAGTGGTGGAGGGTCAAATTGGGTTCCATTCTCAGTGTCGGGAAGTTAACCTCTCTCACCTGAGTTTCGCAGATTATATAGTGGTGTTTACAGATGGATCGCCCGCCTCTCTCGTTGGGACGCTACAGGTGTTTGATGAGTTTGCTTCTATGTCTGGTTTGCCGATCAATGTGGCAAAGTCTACTGTATTTGCAGCAGGACGAGGGCGACGGGCTCTAGAAAAGGCTGCTATGAACTCGGGTCTCTCGGTTTCAACGCTTCATATCAAGTATCTTGGTCTTCCCCTCACTACCAAGATTATGACTAGGAATGATTATGAGCCATTGACCATGAAAATTAGGAATCGCCTGCTCTCATGGACTAGTAAAGCTCTCTCGTATGCTGGCCGGCTCCTGCTCATCAAGTCAGTCATAGCCAGCATCACTAACTTCTGGTGTGCTGCTTTCTGCTTGCCGCAAGCATGTATCGACGAGATTGAAAGCATGTGCTTTGCTTTCTTATGGAGTGGATCTCCAAATATTACATCTAGGGCGAAGATCGCATGGGAGGAGGTGTGCTGTCCTCGGGAGGAAGGAGGTCTTGGCATTAGGAGAGTGAATGATGTTAGCACAGTGTTCATGCTAAAGCTCATCTGGCGTTTGTTCTCAAACATTGCTTCGCTTTGGGTTTCTTGGGTCAGACGTTATTTGCTTCGAGATGCAGTACTATGGGATGTTAAGGACACAGGGCTGGGCTCATGGGCTTGGCGCAAGCTCCTGAGAATTTGCAATATAGCAAAGTCTTTCGTACGTTGGGATATTGGAGATGGTAACACGGTGAGGTTTTGGACTGATCTGTGGCATCCAAGTGGAAGGCTTATTGATATTGATTGGGAATCTGGTACTCAAAAGATGGGCATTGGTCGTGATAGGAGGATCTCGGACCTTCTTGTCGGTGGAGCATGGAGGTTCAGAAGGTGTCGGGATCAACATCTTCAAAGTATGATCCATGATGTTATCGGATTTCCCATTACTCTATCCAGCGGGCATGACACTGTACTTTGGAAGCGTGGCGATGATGAGTTTGGTAATAAGTTCAGTGCATCTGAAACTTGGCACCAAATAAGAAGTTCGAGAAGCAGAGTTCATTGGAGCAAGATAGTATGGTTCTCACAAGGAGTTCCGAGATATGCCTTCATCACCTGGCTTGCCATTCGTGATAGACTGTCGACAGGCCACCGTACAAGCCAATGAGGTCAACCGCAGAGATGTCTTTACTGTGGTGAGCCAGATGAGACGAGAGACCATCTCTTCTTTGCTTGCCCATTCACTTTTACTCTTTGGCTGAAGGTTGTTGGTAATCTGTTTGGTATCGACCCCGACCCGGACTGGGACACCACGCTTGAGCGTCTGCAGAATGGAACGTATGACCGGCTCACGTTCATTCTCCTAAGGCTTGTGTTTCAGGTTTCCGTTTACTTCATCTGGATAGAGCGAAATGATAGGAAGCACAGTAACCGAGCAAAGTCTGTGGAGCAACTAGCAAAGTTGATTGATAAGGCTTTCCGGAACAGGTTATCATCTACCCATTATTTCCTCAAACCGAAGCTGAAAGGAATTATGTGCAGATGGTTTGAAGCTCATTTCCACCACGAGTGATCTACGGTTTTGGAGCTCTTGAAAAGGAGTGATCTATAATTTTTTCATAGGTTTCCAAATTTGTTGATTCTTTAATAAGGTTTAGTTAGTAAACGCCTTATAGATATACATAAACATTTTTCAAAGATGATCAATAAATTTAACATTTCATAAAAAAAAAAAAAATTAAAAAGAAAAAGTATTAGATATAAAAATTTTATAATTATATAAAAAAATTTAACAAAACTAAATAGTATTTCTAAAATTTGTAGATATCAAAAGGAAAGTATTAGATGTAATTTATAATTTTTGTAAAAATTGCGTAAATTTTTTTTAGTGACAAAAGTTGTATACCATTTTGAAGAAGAACATTTTTAGTAATAGAAAAATTGTATAATTATTAATAATATATAATAAAATATATTTCAGTTTAAAAAAAATTGTTATATGTTTACTATTATATTATTTAATGCTATATTTGAATAGATTTATTTTAATGATGATGCATAAGTTATTATCATATCTAAAAAATTACTAAAAATATAAATCAACATTAATATAATTGTTTATATTAGAATTCTTCGTGTCATGTCATATTTTTTTAGTAAGCCATTTCATTTTTTTTCTAAAAGAAACTGAATTCGGTAATGACACGGGAGAAAAATTTAAAAAGCAACTTTTTAAATAATGTCTAAGGATTAGTTTGGTGTTAATATCGCACTGTATCTATCTTTCTCACTTGTATTATTATCCTCGGTGATACATTCACCGAGTCTCTTGGATTTTAAGATGATCTTAGCATCAAGTGTTCATTGCAAGTAATTATCTCCAGAGAGACTTAGGGCAGGAAAATCCAAGTTGTTGATTTTCGACATTTGAAATCATATGTTTCATAATTTAGATTTAAAAGTGTTCAAGCGAATGCAATCAATATGCTCAAGCTTAGCATTCAGTTTCTATATGTACATTCGATCAGGTTGTGATGCGGTCATCAAATCAGTACCTGAACCAGAGGCCGAGCAGTTGCACCAATCGGCTAACCAAAGGACTAACCAGGATATGTGTTCAGTAAAACAGGCGTATCTTACCAACCATGACGAGTTTTGCCATGCAACCAATTTTCATGCATTCTACACTCAACAAGGAGTCCATAACAGTTGGAATCATCTTTAAATTTACTCGTACCAAGAAGATATGAATTTTACAAACCGGAGGTTCTCCAGCCCGTCCATCTGCGAGCATCCGAGTTTAGAAGTTTCAAGCCCAGCCAAGAAGCGTTCCGACCCAAACCAAAGCATGGAATTCAAGATGGATCTATTATCAAGCCAAAAAGCCCAAGAAGAGGAGAAAAGACCACGAAAATCTCAAAATACAATCATTTTACCAGAACCGGTCAAACCGAGCAACTTATGGAAAGATTGGACAATCAACTGGTCCAATTGTTTCCAAACCGAGCTCAACCAACCAGGACGTATTCTACATGATCCAAGGCTTCCAGAATACACATCCAACCGTCCAGAAGAGCCTCCCCTTATATTTCCCTACACCAGCAAGCATAGGATCAGCAGGATCTTCATTTACGGCAACTTACCATATCGGTATGTTTTCCCAAAAAGAAGCTCTGAAGACCAACGGCTCTATTGCTTCGACCACTGCCTTCTGAACACATTCAGAATGAATTCGAATTAAACTTCATTCTTTTAAACAATCTGAAGTTTCATAATAATCCATAAGATTGTCTCGTTCATGATTGAAATCATCTTCACCATCTTGATAAGTCATATGAGCTTCAGGATTCTTCCCTTTCAAACTCTCTTGGTAGAGGTCAACGAGATGTTTAGGAGTCCTACATGTCTTAGCCCAATGATTATCCATACCACATCTATGACACACCGATTTGGTCGAGTTTTGTGGCTTGAAAGATGTACCACGGCCTCCATAGGAGCCACGGCCATATTAGTTGCCTTGGCCTCGACCAAACGAGTTTCAGTCTCGACCACCACGTCCATGCCATTTTCCATGACCATGGTTGTGTTGGCTATCACTCTGAACATGGTTCGACTCTTTCTTAGCCTCTACGGTCGCATGTGCCTCAGGTAATGGGTTTGTTCCAGGAGGTCTCAATTCACTGTTTCTTATCAACAGTTCATTGTTCTGCTCAGTGAGCAAGAGACAAGAGATCAAATTAGCAAAAGTTGTGAAGCCCTTCTCTCGGTACTGTTGTTGTAACAACACATTGTGGAAGGTGAAAAAGGTTTTCTCAAGCATATCCTTATCCGTTATATCCTCACCACACAGTTTCAATTTAGAAACTATCTTAAACAGGGCCGAGTTATACTCGTCCACGAACTTGAAGTCTTGGATTCTGAGATTGTTCCAATCATACGTAGCCTTTGGTAATAACATTGTTCTCTGGTGATCATATCTCTTTTTCAACTCTGTCCAAAGGTCTAGAGAATTCTCAATAGTCAAATACTAATCTTTGAGACCCTCAATAAGATGATGGCGTATAATTTATATCGCACTGTATCTATCTTTCTCACTTGCATCATTGCTCTCGGTGATACATTCACCGAGTCCTTTGGATTTTAATATGATCTTAGCATCAAGTGCCCATTGCAAGTAATTATCTCCTGAGAGACTTAGGGCAGAAAAATCCAAGTTGTTGATTTTCGACATCTGAAATCATATGTTTCATAATTTAGATTTAAAAGTGTTCAAGCGAATGCAATCAATATGCTCAAGCAATCCGGATTCTAGGTATGATGCAAATAGGTCATTCGTATATGATGCATACATGTTCAATCTTAGCATTCAGATTCTATATGAAATCAGTTCGTACTATTATGCATGCATGATGCAAACAAGCCGCACGGCTACAATCTTAGCAAACGGTTTCAATGCAATCAATACAATGGTTATTC
>NC_027749.1:45387108-45394077 GCF_000695525.1 Brassica oleracea var. oleracea
ACATAAGAAGCCAAGGTAAGTCCTCTAACTCTAAAAATTTAAAAGATCAGACATGTTATAGATGTCATAGACGTGGACACTTTGCTGCTGTTTGTCCATCTAAGAAATTGAAAGAAACATCACTAGGAGAGAAAACTGAAATATCAAAAATAAGTGATAGTTTAATTCAATCTGGTTTGTTGGTTTCCAATGCTTGTATAATGCACTTGTCTATGCCAAAAGGTGTTAATACGGTCCTAAGGAGCATGAGTCCATTGAAAAAGAACCACCAGGAGAAATTCTTGAGATGGACCAGAATAAAGCTCAAGACATAAGGCAACACATGTTCCCTAAGGAGATCAATTCCGAGGCATCCATACTGCCCATTCCGACCAGCACTACACCAGGTATGATCCAACATCAAGATATAATTAGTAAAGCTAATTTGTGTGTTCATGGTACAGGAAGCCCAAGTTTGGAACATAGGATCCAAAAGAGTAATGGGGATAATATTTCTAACAAATGGAGGCAGAATCCAAGCAAAAGTTATACAAAAAAGAGTGAACCACAAGAAATTGAGGCCACAACAGAATGTACCAGAGTTGCTGAGACCACTCCAAGAGAAGTCCAAGGTCATGAGATCATTCCTGAGCCACTCCACAATTGGAAGATAAAACCAGAACCATTGATTTTTCTAGAACCAAAACTCAAAGTAAGTTTTACTTTAGATCAGTGTGTTCTTTCTTACTCCTTGACAACATTGATGCACTTGTCTTTCCCAAAGGATTTTGAGACAGGTTTAGGAACTCAGAAGAAGTGGACGGCCCAAAGACAAAGGACACCAGCTCTGATATTAGGTACATCACTTGATTTAAATAAAAGAACTGATAGTCTTGTTCCATTAAAACTTTCAAATTCTAGATTTATGCACTTGTCTTTGCTAAAGAGTTTTGATCCAGGGATAAGACAAGGTGATGGACGACCAAGCCATGGTAAAAGGATGGAAGAGAACCAGGGACAGCACCTGACTTGTCTACAAAACGTTGAAGGAGATGCAAGAAGCATCAAAAGCAAACGAGCTGCCAAAGAGCAAAACATCCTTCAACGAGCTAAAACCATTTGGGTAAATTTGAACTTTACTTGTCTTATTTACAAATTTTCAGACCCAGATATAATCCACTTGTTTCCTGCCAAAAGTGTTGAATTTATTCAGGGGCAGAGGCTAAGCATCACATTGATGATCAACGCAAGGAGATCACAAAGTGTTTACATGCCAAAAGAAATAAAGAAGTTGTCATCAGCAACCTCTTGATTCTAGACGTTCCAGAAGATAAAACACCACCCAGCAGAGTGCCAGACCAAAACAGAGGAGTAGCCTTGTCGTTCCTACTCAAAGAAGAGCCACCAGATGTGCCATCAAAGATCAAACCGATCAAATACCAAGGTAAGGTCTTAGAATCTCAGAAGAGGATGAAACCTAACTTGCTCTATCTTGGTGCAGATTATCCAGTTTCGAGGTCGAAACTTTTTCAAGGGAGAGGGTATGATGCGGTCATCAAATCAGTACCTGAACCAGAGGCCAAGCAGTTGCACCAATCAGCTAATCAAAGGACTAACCAGGATATGTGTTCAGTAAAACAGGCGTATCTTACCAACCATGACGAATTTTGCCATGCAACCAATTTTAATGCATTCTACACTCAACAAGTAGTTCATAACAGTTGGAATCATCTTAAAATCTACTCGGACCAAGAAGATATGAATTTTACAAACCGGAGGTTCTCCAGCCCGTCCATCTGCGAGCATCCGAGTTTAGAAGTTGTTTCAAGCCCAACCAAGAAGCGTTCCGACCCAAAACAAAGCATGGAATTCAAGATGGATCTATTATCAAGCCAACAAGCCGAAGAAAAGGAGAAAAGACCACGGAAATCTCAAAATACAATCATTTTACCAGAACCGGTAAAACCGAGCAACTTATGGAAAGATTGGACAATCAACTGGTCCAATTGTTTCCAAACCGAGCTCAACCAACCAGGACGTAATCTACATGATCCAAGGCTTCCAGAATACACATCCAACCGTCCAGAAGAGCCTCCCCTTATATTTCCCTACACCAGCAAGCATAGGATCAGCAGGATCTTCATTTACGATTCTTAATAGTCAAATACTGATCTTTGAGACTCTCAATAAGATGATGGCGTATAATTAATATCGCACTGTATCTATCTTTCTCACTTGCATTATTGTCCTCGGTGATACATTCACCGAGTCCCTTGGATTTTAAGATGATCTTAGTATCAAGTGCCCTTTGCAAGTAATTATCTCCAGAGAGATTTAGGACAGCAAAATCCAAATTGTTGATTTTCGACATCTAAAATCATATGTTATATAATTTAGTTTTTAAAAGTGTGTTCATGCAATCAATATATTCAAGCTTAGCATTCAGTTTCTATATGTACATTCGATCAGGTTGATATGATGCAATCAGTTCTAACGGATATGAAATGTACAAACAAGCCTCACAGCTATGACAAAGAACAAGCCGCACGGCTACTGGATGCAATCAATTCGTATTATGCATTCAGTTCATTCGTGATTGAAATCCTAGCATAGGCAGTTTCTATATGATCTTAATGCAATCTTAGTCATCGGTTTCAAAGTGATCAAGCAATCAAGCAATATTCATTCAATATGTATGCATGATGCAACCAAAACCACACGGCTACAAGATATGATCAATCCTAGCGTTTGATTTCTAAGCGTAATTGCAATTCAATCAATCAAGCAATATATTCAATCAATCAAATTCGATTTAGGGTTTTAAACAATGTTGAAAACGTGTGAATAACTAGCAATGCGGTTTCAATTTCAAAACGGATCAAGCAATCAAACTAGTATTCGATTTTAATTGAAACTATCAAGGCTAGCAATCGATTTCTATTTTAAAGTATTTAGGGTTTTGATCAAACAATCAATACGATTTCAAATTCAATTCATACAATCAATTTCAATTATGAATTTAGCAATCCTAGCATATGGATTTCTATGTGATCATATTCAAATTAGGGTTGTGATCATATTCAAATTCAATCTAAGTTCGATTTTATTTCAAGGCATTAGGGTTTCGAATTTCAATATATCAAAACTAGCAATACGATTTTAATTAATCAAGGTTAGCATACTATATCCAAACATACAATCATTCAAACAATCAATTTCGATTTCAAAGATTAATTATGGTTTGGATAAAATCGATTATGCATTAGCTTTAGGGTTTTAATTGATTTCATGCATTCATGCAATAAGCAAGTTTGTGGCTAGGGTAATATATATTAGGGTTTCGATTTAGATCATTGGATCAATGGGGTTTAGGGAATCGAACTTATGATTATGAGCTTCGATTTACTCATTGGGGTTTTGAGATTCAAAACCATTAAGGTTTCGATTTTAATTGATCAAACAATCAATCTCGATTAGGGTTTGGATCTATTACCTTATGGTTTTGATTTGATCATTGGATCATTAGGGTTTGATTAAAGATTTTGATTCATAACATGTAATATATGATTAGGGTTTTATGGTTTCAATTCATATCAAGCAACCAAATTCGATTATGGGTTCTCTTTAAGGTTTCGAATTACTTTAACCTCAAGTAGGGTTGAATGGACCACCGAGGAGAGAAGAACCACGATCTGAACACGAACGGATTGCTTGCTATCCTTGCTGGTATCGGGAATGCGAGCTGGACGTTGAGTTGATCGGATCGCGAGCTGATGTTGTCGCGAGCTGGATCGTTGGATGCAAGCTGTCCTTCGGGAACGCGAGCAGGCTGAGATCGTCTTAGGGCAGGACGCGAACAGGTTGAAGCTTGGATCGGGAAGGTTCGCGATCGGTAAGGGTGTTCGCCGAGAAGATTAGGGTTCAAGCCGGCTAGGGTTTTAGGGTTTATCGATTTGGATTTTAGCTTAGGGTTTTAGATTCTATCGTGCTGATAACGTGTTGTGAAACTGGAGAATAGAATCTATGTTTCTGTATTATTCATAAACATAAGAAGCCATTTATATATAGGGAATTACACCGTCATAGAATAATGGAAAGATTAAAGAAAAGAAATACAAATATGAAAAGAGTACAAATCATAATCTAATAAGGAAAAGTCAATATGCCGATTCTCTCTCTCTCTAGGCTGGTACCGGACAGGGCCGGTTATGGACATCCATCATATGGTTTATAACAGAAAACAATATTTTATTTTATTTTAGAGACTCGAACCATTTTGCATGTGCAACAATAAGTATAATAATCAAATAGAACTAGATCTTTTTCTGTACCATGTGCAACAATAAAAATAAAATTTATACCATATTTACAAATAAAATTTTATTAATATTTTTGATTTTATTATTTTTTCAATATTTTAATTTTGATTTGACTAAAAATAAAATTTAAGATAAAACAATATCTGTTCTTTTTAAAATTAATATTTGTGAATAGATATGTATATATTTAAAATTATAATCTTGGATAAATTTTTAGCCATTTTTTGGTTAAGATATATTAAATCAAATTGTAAAAAATTAAAAAGAAAAAATATTAGCTATAAAAATTGTATAATTATAAAAAAAAATTAAAAAAACTAAATAGTATTTCTAAAATTTGTAGATATCAAAAGGAAAGTATTAGATCTAATTTATAATTTTTGTAAAAATTGCGTAAATTTTTTTAGTGACAAAAGTTGTATACCATTTTGAAGAAGAACATTTCTAGTAATAGAAAAATTGTATAATTATTAATAAAATATAGTAAAATATATTTCAGTTTAAAAAAAATTGTTATATGTTTACTATTATATTATTTAACGTTATATTTGAATATTTATTTTAATGATGATGGATAAGTTATTATCATATCTAAAAAATTACTAAAAATATAAATAACATTAATATGATTGTCTATGTTAGAATTCTTCTATGTCATGTAATATTTTTTCAGTAAGCCATTTCATTTTTTTTCTAAATGAAACTGAATTCCGTAATGACACGTGAGCAAAATTTAAAAAGCAACTTTTTAAATAATGTCTAAGGATTAGTTTGGTAGATACTACAAATAAACTCTACAAAATTAATTTCCAAATTGAAAAAGGAAACGTGAATGACACCATATTCATAAGTCATAACAAGACTAGGATTTAGATAATAATCATCTTAAAACGTCATCGCTTTTAGGTGTTTCCTTCCCCCAACCTTAAGACACCTCTTTTCTCTAAACAAACCTCAACCATCTCCATTGGTCAAATCTTCTCTCGTAATATATCTCATCTATATATTTACACAGACACACGTATAGACTTTTAAAAGAGCTTCAAGAAGATCTTTCGTCAGTGATGGAGGCAATCACGAGTTTCAAGGATCTACCATTCTTCTTCTCAGTCTTCGTCTTCGTCTACCTCCTCGGTTACTTATACGTCTTCCGCAGATGGAGCCCAGCGTCTCGCCCCTTAGCCTCCAGCTGCTTAATCTCCCTCCTCCACGGCGTCTCCGCCGTCTTCCTCGCCGCGCGCGCTCTCCTCTCCGATCCTAACCGCGGCTTCTCCTCCCCCAACACCCAGTCCCAAAACTCCGTCCTCGACTTCAGCTCCGCTTATTTCCTCGCCGATCTCCTCCACCTCGCCGTCTTCCCCTCTCCCGCCGGCGGAGACGGGCTCTTCGCCGCGCACCACGCCGCCGTGCTATTCGTCTTCCTCACGTGCCGGTACCTCGTCGCCCACGGCGCGTGCGCTCTCCTCGCGCTCCTCATCGTCGCCGAGGCGACGAGCGCGTGTCAGAACTCGTGGACACTCGCGGACGCGCGCGGTCCCGACGCTCCTCTCGCGGTGAGTCTGCACCGTTTCGTCACGGTGCCGTTTTACGCTTCGTACAGCGTTTGCAGGTGCGTTCTGGCGCCGATGCTTATCGTTAAGATGACGTGGTTTTACGTCAGTGGAGGGGCTGATGACGTCATACCCAGATGGGTTTGGGTGTCGTGGACCGTCGTTATTGTCGTTGCCGTTTCCGTTAGTGTTCTTTGGATTCGGAATTTGTGGGTACTATTCTTCAAAGAAAAAAGAAATTCTAAAATTGCTAAAAAGATTCAATAAAAATTTATACTTTTGATTTTTCCGTATCTCAGATTTTTCTCTATTTTTAGCGTAAAGTAATAAATATCTCCCGATCAAATCATATCCGTTGATTTGGAGCTTAACCCCCACATAACCAACACTAATACACTGCATATCACTGGGTCTAAACATGATATTAGGCATATCCATATTGTTCATGAATCATGACAGATGTACCCACCACAAAATTATAAGATATTTTCTAGTGTTCTTGACAAGGACGGATCAACATTGTTAAAGGTTCTAGGACAAAAAATAATATTTTACCTTATAAAATTTATATACAGATAATGTTTAAAACATTTTTAAAATTTAATCAGTAATATTTTGTAAGAAAATAAAACTATATACATATCAAATAATTTTGGATACTTTTCAATTTTATTTATTATATTTATAAATTTTATATATAAAAATATAGATTTATAAAAAAAATTAGCTTCCTTAATTATTATTACGGAAGGACACAGATTTGGATCCGGTACGGTCGCACGCTTGTTCCCCTAATGAGCCGGTCCTGGTTCTTGATAATGTTTGTGTGATAACTAGGCCTGGGCAAAATAACCGGAACCGAAGAACCGAACCGGAACCGAACCGAAATACCCGAAACCGGAACCGGACCAATACCCTCAAATACCCGAACGGTTCCTATATTTTTATATCCGAAATAACCGAACCGAACCGGAACCGAACCGAGAACCGAACGGATATCCGAATATATAAAAATATTAATTATATATACATATAACATCATTAAATATATATTTTAAATTTAAAATTCTATTAAAAGTATCTGAAAATAGTTTATGATAACTAAATTATTATAAAGTATC
>NC_027749.1:45397118-45411261 GCF_000695525.1 Brassica oleracea var. oleracea
ATAACTAAATTATTATAAAGTATCCAAACTACCCGAAAGTATCCGAAACTATCCGGATAGTTTTATCCGAAATATCCAAATTAATCCGAAATATCCAAAGTAATCCGAAATATCCAATTTTTTTTATCTAAATCATCCTAATTATTTGATATTTTACCCTAAATAACCGATATTTTATCCAAATTATCCGAACTACCCAAACTATCCGAACCCGAACCGGATCCAAATGAGAACCGAACTTTTTCTGGATATTTTCCGGTTCCTACATTTACTATCCGAACCGAACCGAACCCGAAACTATCCGAACCGAACCGAACCGAAAATAGGTCAAGTACTAAATGGATCCTCTAGCCCCTATCCGAACTACCCGAAACCCGAAATACCCGAACCGAACCGAACCGATACCCGAAATGCCCAGGCCTGATAACCATCAAGTCTAAGCACAAAAAATGTGGGTTTGACTTTGTCAACATCCTGTATAATGATATTAAAGAACGGCTAATTTCTTTTTAAAATGTTTATGCGTGTACCTGGTTAAGAAGATATCAACTTGTTTAAAGTGGGGGTGGCTCAAGATAAGACATAATCATATTTTGTTCTATTATGACAAGAACTAGTGAAATCAATAATATATTTTAATTTTATTATATAGAGATAATAATTAATAGAACATTAATAACTAGTGTCCATGCTTGGCATCCAAAATTCATGCTGAAGACTAGGACTCAAATGACCTTCCTTCTAGAAGAGGATGCAAATTTCAAATCAACTACACTAATGAATTTTTAAGCCATTTATATTCTCTCACGGTACAATATCTGCATCATCTCCCTTTTAATTTATTAGACAACTAGAAATGTCATAATCTGAACTATGCAATCATGTTGGTCTTTAGGATGCTGTTTTATAATGTAGTTTGAAGGAGATTATATGATTATCAATAGTCTACTAAACAAGGTGACTAACAACCTCAATCTATACACCATCCCTTGCTGTAGAACTATGTTCTCATCTGTTTAGTTTTCATGTAGGAGATGGTTTTGTAATCAATGTACTAGTGTAGCTAGTAAAGCTACCCAATAAAGCATGAACTCCCTCCTTTTTTTGAAAATAGAAAATTTTAGACTATTCACAAATATTAAGAATACAATGAATAGTTACATTAAATTTTTTATTTAATTTTATTATATATTTTAAATAATTATCAACGAGATAGAAAAGTATATCATTCAACACCCTTGCTATTTTTCCGGATCAGTAAGCCTCTCTAATATTTAATTAATTTAAATATTTTTAATTAATGTATGTTAAAATATACTATAAAGTACTTTAAAATATAGAAAATATATTTTTATGGAATAAGAAAAAAAATCTTAACACATCATAATTTTCAGAAACATAGTATTTTACGCGGTGGGAAGTTTCAATGTACAAATTGACACCAACTTATGATCCAAATTAGCATTTTCACTAAATTGATTAACCGTACATATGTATATCGTTCGGTAATCCACATTAAATTTCCACTAAAACTTATTCCGCTAATTAACTGCACATGTGAAGTAGATGTCACGACTCACAATGGTCATTTGTGTGTAGTACACCACATAACGTTTTTCTAATTTTTTTAAACATAAAGGTAAGCTTATTCTTCTGAAGTTTTCTTTGTTACTAAACTAAATAAAAATAGAATTAATTGGCTTCCATGCGCATAAAAGAGATTTTAATTAGGATTATACACCTGATTTAATATTAATATTTTTTTTTCAATTTTATCCTTACTCTATGCATCCCAACGCCATTATAAGTTTGTCAGTTCATCTGACACATTACATAGAGTCTATTGTTTGTAGAATAGGTGTGTAAGACTGAATTATACAAGTGGTCTTACTTGTCTCTTTTCTCTCTCTTATCCTATCTTCTAACTCTTTATCATCTTATTTCCAACCTTTTTTTCCTCTCCTCTCATGTACGAACTATATTCTTTTTTCTCAACTTCATTCTCTAATTTTTATTCCAAACTTTACCAATCTACATCTAACTCTCTTTGAAAATTTTTCCATATTTTTCATCAGTAGCTTAAAATAGGTGGGTAATATTGTTCTCTTTAAAGTTTTAATCATTGATGATATACATTCTTTGGGTTTGGCTATTTAGTTTTATGTACATCAAATTTTTATAGAAGTCCGAGATGTGTTTGGTGGCGTAGGTGAAATATGCGTTAGATCTAGAGCCGAAGCAGTTGATGAAGTCTCTTTTCAAGATTGGAAATATGCTCAAGAGCGAAGAGGAGACGAGCGTGTCTGTGATTTTATTTTTGATATGAATAACATTTTTGTTAGTAGACATTTTACTTGTTACCTGATATTATTCATATTTTGATAGATCTTAAGTTTCATGTCGTCGTTTGAGATAGATGTATTGTCATATGTCATTTCAGTTTTATATCGCCGTTTAAGATAATGTGTGGTAAGATGTTACAAATAGATCTCATTAGTAGATATATGGTTAGTTAGATGATACATGGGTTGTTAGATGTTACATTTTGCCTGATACATAATTTATCAGCGAATATATTTTTTGTTACTTGAGACATGTTTTCGTAGTAGATACTTTATTTCTTTAACATGCTACACATAATTCTGATCTATCTTAGCAAAACATGCAGTATGGTTTGTTAATTGATACATAGTTTGATAGTTTATTCATGTTTGTTTGGTACATTGTTTTTTAAATGATATATGATTTTTTATATGATAAATGTTTTCGCATATTGATACATTGCTCAATACCAAATAATGAATATCTACTGTTAAATAGTATAAGATTTCATCTAACTGACTATGAAGACCATAAATGTTTTTTGATAAATTGTTGTATCAAGTATCAAGTAAGAGAGAATATACCAAACAACATATCAATTAACAAACTAACTATCAAATCATGTAAAAATTAAAAAAATGTGTATCTGCTGACAATATATAGTAACCTTATTAATTGGTGATAATATTATTTATTAGTCGTTAACGATGCATGTATCATGCTAACATATAAGTTAACATATGTAATATTTTAAAAAAAATTAGTAAATATATTTGTTAGCCTAAGGGTTGTCTGTTATATTTAAACTTACATTTCTAAGACATACAATAGCATATAGGATATCTACTTGAATGTTGCCAAATCAAGTCTTTCACCAATCAAAATAGTGTGTTGACCTGTAACATTAATAAACACTAATTATTATTATCAATTTAGATCCCATTAATTTATTCAACGAATATATAAAAACAAGAGAAATAACTAAAGAAAAAGAAACGAAAAAAGAAGGAACGAAAAGAAACAGAAAAGAAGAAGGAGAATGAGAATGAGAATGAGAATGAGAGCAAAAAGAAAAAGAAGGGAGAGAAAATGTTAGAAAGAATAACAAGAGAGAAAGACTGTCATAATGAGTTGCATGGGAAAAAAAGTGTAAAATGGGTATCAGAGTCAAACAGAAACCAAAATTGTAAAAAAATTATTTTCCGGTCAAGTCATGGATAAGTCGCTAATTTAGGTCTCTATTTGGGGTAAGTTACAAAATATCCCATAAAAATACCATAATCAATAAATCAGACTATTGAAGTGGAAAGAGTCTCACACAGCACATGAGTCGAGTTTCGTCGTCGTCTTCGTTAGTTACTTCCGTTTGTCTTGTTGTTCTCGGCAGGAGTGGTGAGGTTACGGCTTGATTGATGGTTGTGAAGTCTCCAGATTGGAGGAGCGTGATGGCGCGTGGTGAGCTGTTTCTGTGTCTGAAGGTTAAAGACGGATCTTTTCTAGTTGATGAAGTTGTGTGCTCGGTGGATTCGCCGGTATGAAGAGTTTCATACTCTTTTGAAACCCTAGATCTACTCGTCTATGGCCTGACTGTGTGCTTAGTGATCTCGTGTGCTTCAGCTTCCTTCTGGTTTGGATGCTTTCTATCTCAATTTGGGTCGTCGATCTACACTTTCCATAGGGGTAGCTCGTCTTTAAGGTTTCTTCCACCTTGTGGTTTGTGTCTAGGCTATACCTGTTTAATCTTCCTGGAGGTTAGAACTTGGCTTA
Source organism: Brassica oleracea var. oleracea (assembly GCF_000695525.1). NCBI lineage: Eukaryota > Viridiplantae > Streptophyta > Magnoliopsida > Brassicales > Brassicaceae > Brassica > Brassica oleracea. The sequence continues at coordinate 45,401,208 of NC_027749.1, forward strand.
GTTTGTCTCTGATTCAGCATCGGTGTAGCATCAAGGTAGTGATGTGTGGTGAGCAGTTGAAGGTTATCGTCGAGAAGAAGCTGGTGGTCTCTGTTTGTCCTCGGTGGCTTCTTGAGTGTTGAAGCAATATAAAGAGGTTGAGGCTTTTTGGTGTCCAGGTGAAGGTGCAGTTAGAGAAGGGACCTGTCCTGGATGTTTGCTTCGTAATGGATTGTTGTCGTGGTTTTCTTAAAGTGTTTGTGGTCATCGTGAACGGGTGGTTCAGATGTGGGTACCTGCTCCTTATGAAGAAGTCTTCTGCCTTGTGTGCTCGCTTGCTTAGTTCATAGCAAGATTCCGGCTAGTCATATGATAGTAAGTCTTTGTGTTTCCGGGGATATCCATGTGTTCCACCAGCGTTTATCTTTCTATTGTTATGAATGAAAATTTCTGAAGGAAAAAAAAAAGAAGTGGAAAGAGAATAGCCAGCACATAACTACCAGTGCCGGTCCAGATTTGTGCGACGCCTAAAGCGGACCAAATATTTTTGCCCTTATATGATACTTAATTTTTTTACTATACATATGTAAAATAGTACCAAATAATATTAAAACTTAAAGCTGTTAAAAAAAACATTATTTGTAGCTCATCTTATATGTTTTTGTATTTTTGTATTTGCCGTTTCACTTGGCTAATTTTTGTTATATTTTGCTAGATTTTTATTACAAATTAAATAAACAACAAAATATATAAAATAAAGAAAAATTTATGTTTGTTTGAAATTCAAAAGTTTCTAAAAATTCACAAAATAAAAAAAAAGATTTAATAAGATATGCAACTATTCCTACTAAAATCAATCACAGTATAGCAATTAAACGTGGAATATATATGCACAATTTATAATTCAAATTAATTGTTATAACATTTCTTGTTATAAGAAAAACTAGAAAAAAGATAGTTGTTTTTTTTTTGTCACAGGAAGATAGTTGTTTTTAATAATATTTAGGGATGTTACAAAATCTAATGTATCGCTGACGATTATAAAAAGCAGAAAAATAGTTATTACTCTTAAGGAAGAACCCGTAACAGAATCTATTGTATCACTGGAGATTATCAGAAAAGGAAAAAAGTATTATTGTTATCAAATAAAAAGAACAGAGGCTTCAAACCAGGCTGCTGCAAGTCACGATAATAAGTTAACATGACAATACTAAAGTGAACTTGTTTGTGTTTGGCGCCCCTAAAAGTTTTATAATCTCTGGCGCCTAAATCCATTGCTTTATGGACTTTAGTCCAGGGCCAGGCCTGTATGTAACATGTATGAATTTTCCTTGCAAAATACAATAATAGTGTGTGATTAGATTTGGCCTTTTGCCTGCTTTGCCGTACTTATTGATGATGGATGATATTGATGATTGCAATTTGCAAACCTGGCCGAGTCAAACAATATATCGAAAGAACCATAAGAGCATTTCCAATGGTAGTATTAGAAAAAGTTCTTAGCATTTAAAAAAAATAGAAATGAAATTAAAAAAGAAAATGAGCAAAAGTTCTTAGTTATAATTTTTTTTAAAATGATGGGATACGAAAAGGACACATGTCATTCAAATAAATGATTAACTAGTTTAAAGAAAATAAAACATAAATAAATAATTTGAATACTAATATTTTTTTTTTTAGAAACTTTGATGGTTTCTAACCATCGGAGGTGCTCTAACAAACCTTAAAGTAAATTAATAGATTAAAAATTTCGAAAACAATAGTTTACTAAACCATAAAATGTATTATTACTTTAGTACCATAGTGGTTGTCATATACGAATTGTTTCGTAATAAACCTATACATGCTATTCACAGATTTAACGAAACTATTTAATTACTACTATTTATTATTGGACGACCGATCAAATTGATTCGGTCTTGAAAGCTGTGGTTGCTCAATTCAACGCTGATCATCTCCTCACAGAGTCCTCATCAGCACTTGTACGTGACTCTCTTATCAAGCGTGCCAGGGACTTAAACATCGAGCTCGACGATGTGGCCATCAACCAATATGTCATACGGTATGGAGTTCTCGAGGGCAGTGGAGGCGAAGCAGGTGGCTCAGCAAGAAGAGATCGAAGAGGTCCAAGTTTGTGGTTATTAGAGCTGAAGGTGAGAGTGAAGCTGCTCAGTTGATATGCTAAAGCTGGGATGGGACTGATCGAGCTTAGGAGGATTGAGGCTTCGTGGGATGTTGCAGCTGCATTGGCTAGGTCTCCTAACGTGGCTTACTTGCCCGGTAGGAAAAGCATGTTCCTTAACCTGATCGTTGGTTGTTGAGCAAGCAATTCTGTGCACCTTTGTATTGGCATGTGGAGAGAGGAGAGCTTAAGTGACAAAGAAACAATGGAGAAGTGAATTTAGCTTAATGGCGAGGGTTTTTCTTTCCAGTAAACTATACAGAAAGAGAAGTATTAGTTGTTTTTGTTATGAACCTCAGGAAACTTCTTTATAACATTGTTCCCTCTTATTTGGAGTTGCTACCTCCACTGATATTAAAAACCTTCTTCCCAAAAGGTAGAGGTACCAAGTTCACATCTCAGTAGTTGCAAAGCGAATATTAAACAATCACTCTTGTTTTTGGGCCAAAGAAATTATGAGTTTAAGCCCAAAAGTTTTTGAATAAAAAAAAAAATTATTTCCTATGTAATAATAAGCTCAACTATTATTTACTTAGGTAAACTAGTGGTTTAAACACGAATATTACTAATATTAGATTTTAATTTGAAATTTGGTGGAAGAAAAATTTCCACCATATTTTTGGTAATGGTGCAGGTTGATCCCGAACCAGAAAAAAAAAATTAAGATCCAAGATTAAAATCTCTCATTTAAAAAAAAAATCTATTCCTCTTGTGAAAATGATGTACTTTGTTTTTACAAATATCCTGTTTTCCCATGAACAGTCAGCAATGGAGAAATTTGACCCATGGATTATTCTGAATGCATTAAAAATGAATTAGAGCCGCGAAAACTGACTTGTCGCCCCCAAAAAATCCACGAAAATATTATTGGTGAAAATGTACTTATCAATAACCAACTTGCTTTGCTTTGGTCTAGTGGTATAAGAGCTCCAGCTAGAGTGTCTGTCCCTAGGTTCGAGCTTTGGCTACTGTGGAATTTACATGTGGGCTGCAGCACCCGAGACCGAAGACCGTTACACGGTGAGCCACATGGTGACGCCCTGGCAGCGTCCATGCTCACTTCGGTCTCTAGTCTGGACCACTTCGGTGGGGCCAGTATATTCGGTTATCAAAAAAAAAAAAAAAAAAATGTGCTTATCAATGGAGTCAACTTTCTATGTCAATTACATTGGTAGCCACGTTTGTTAATCATTCCTTCGTACAGGATGGGGGAATGACATCCTCTTTTCATCATACTAATGGATTCTTCCTTATTCCGTACCATTATAGTTGCTGCAATAGGCTTCTCGGCACTTTATATATTGGATCAAGAAACCAGAGAAGACGATACTTTTTCTTCTTCTTCTTCTTCGTTAAGTCTCTCATCATCTTCACTTTCTTTGTCTCGGAACTGGACACATGATGTCTTTCCAAGCTTCCATGGGGAAGATGTCCGCAAAGACTTTTTAAGTCACATTCAAAAGGGCTTTGAGAGAAAGGGTATCATACAATTCAGTGACAATGAGATGGAGAGAGGAGAATCCATATCTTTTCAACTTGTAAAGGCCATTAGAGGATCTAAGATCGCGGTCGTCTTGTTCTCGAGGAACTATGCGTCTTCAAAATGGTGTCCTGATGAATTAGTGGAGATTATGAAGTGCAGGCGAGAGTTTGGTCAGATAGTGATAGCGGTTTTCTATAAGGTGGATCCATCTGATATACGCAAGCAAACCGGAAATTTTGGGAACGTTTTTCGAAAAACTTGTGCAGGGAAAACTAATGAGGAAATCAGGAGATGGAGAGTAGCTTTGGCAGAAGTAGCCGCAATTGCTGGTTATCATTCAAGCAACTGGTTAGTCCTTTTTGATATTTGTGTATTCTTACAATAAGGGTTTATATCATGTCTAAACGACCGCTTAAAACGCTTTTTAGGACAGTGATTGGGACAATCATCCACTTCAGTCAAAATTGAAATGGTTTCTAAGAAAAGTGTGGCACAAAAATGTGATGAAAAATTAATATGTGGATAGCAAAAATCTTATGAGATTAATCTGATCATATGTGTTAATTTATGAGATTAATTTTTAGAAAAATATTTCTACTTTATATACATACAGTTTTGTAGGCTTGTTTTTTATATACTTCCAGCCAAAGTGAATATAGTCAATGTGATTTTCATTTTCTTTTGATGACCCCAGGGATAATGAAGCAGATATGGTAGAGAATATAGCCAACTGATGTTTCAAAAAAGCTGAATCAGTTCAGGAGATCAATTGATTTCAATTACGACTTAGTTGGCATGGGAAGTCATTTGGAAGAGATGAGACGATTGTTATACTTAGATTCGGATGAAGTGAGGATGATAGGCATTTGGGGTCTTCCTTTTTAAACAACTTTCTCAAAGATTCAATGTGAGTCTCTATATCAAGGATATCAACGCACTTTATACAAGACCAGCGTCTTCTGATGTGAAATTTATGTCTCTACTAACGTACCATAATGACAACGAAGTTTTTAACCTAAGAGTTGAAAGAGAGAAGCTGAAACGCAAAAAAGTGCTTGTGGTTATTGATAACGTCGACAGATCGGTGCAACTAGATGCAATGATGAAAGAAAGTCCATGGTTTGGTCCTGGAAGTCGGGTTGTCGTCTCGCGGTACAAGATAGGGACGTTTTGGAGGCGCATAGGATTGGTTATGTTTATAGAGTGGCTTTGCCATCAGATTATGAAGCTATGCAAATCTTTTGTATGGCTGCTTTTGGTCAAAAGTTCCCCAAAGATGGTTATGAGGATCTTGCAAGAAGAATATGCAATATTGCTGGTAGGCTTCCTTTGAGACTGAAAATCATGGGTTCTTATTTCAGGGGAATGTCCAAGCAGGAGTGGGTTGATAAGATTGATCCACTTTGAAAAATGAAAGCAGCTTATTCATGTCAGGGAAAAAGTATCTGGAAGCAACATGATGTTTTATTTATTTTTATTAAAAACCAAAAAGCATCAATGGCTTCGCCCGGGTTCGAACAGCAATATTGCAAAATGTCCAAGCAGGAGTGGGTTGATAAGATTGATCCACTTTGAAAAATGAAAGCAGCTTATTCATGTCAGGGAAAAAGTATCTGGAAGCAACATGATGTTTTATTTATTTTTATTAAAAACCAAAAAGCATCAATGGGTTCGCCCGGGTTCGAACAGGAGACCTTCAGTGCGTTAGACTGGCGTGATAACCAACTACACCACAAAACCTTTTGATAAGTGTCCAACCATTTCCAATTTAATACTCTTTCCGTTTCATAATAAGTGTCGTTTTAGAGAATTTTTTTCGTTACAAAATAAGTGTCATTTTCGATTTTCAATGAAAAATTTATTATTTTTATGCAAAATTTATTTTCTATTGGTTGAAATATGGTTAGGTGTATAGGTAATAGTGTTTTTTATAAAAAATATACAAAATTAATTGTTTTCTTAATCCGTGCGTCGAAACCTAAAACGATACTTATAATCAAACAGAGGGAGTAGTGGTTAAAACATACAGACTTGTAACAAAGAATCTATTTTGAATTCAATTCAATTTCTTGAAATATAATTGTTTTATTCACTTTAGGTAACAAATATCTTCGTTATAATTGCTTTGAAGTCATTTGTTTTGACTTCAAAGCAACTGTTGTAACCGGTTTGACCTCTTCTTATAGCAGACAGAACACACAGCTGAATGCAAAACAGAACGGCTTGTGTTCACAGTCACCCAAGCAACTTCCACAGTCGTGAGTCGTGACAACCTTCTATGCAGACTACGCAAGCTCTACACAATGATTAGTACAAGGATGATCTTTCAGTGGACAGGTTTCTGTTGAACAATCAGACACCATGCTTGGTTTCTCACACCAGGGGCATGTATCCAGGTCAGTATACAGGATGTAGACAATCTCCGCCTCCTGGATTTTGGAGCCGCTTTAATAAATGCTCCAAGTAATAAGCTGAGCTCTTTGAATTTATGATAAAAATCATTTTATTTGTAAATCATCATATTGTTGAAAATGAAGGTAATAATATCACACACACCACAGCCCATCTAATTTAAGTTTTCCTACAACCTGAAATTTAAAGAGGTGGCGACCATACAAAAAAAGTTAAAACCTCAAAAAGGCAAAAAGCTAACATTTTTAATAATGTCACAGTGTCACTCTTCCCACCTAAGCTTATTTGCTTTTTATTTATTTGTGTCTACTAACCATCTTTGTCTCTATTACGCTCATCTTTCCACCTCAACCAAAGCTCCACGTTCAAGCAATCCTCCACACTCCACAAACCCTAACTCGATTCGATCTCAACCCCAATCTCCATGGATCCGCTATCTCAGTAAAGGAGCTTCCAAATCCGACTTAAACCGGAACCGGAACCGGAAAATGCCGAGCGTTGGAGTGAAACTCTACAGTGTATTCTTCAAGTTCCTTTTAAAACACCGTTTACAAAACCGGATCCAATCCGAAGATTCCTCCTCCTCGTCGGATCCGTTCGGTGTCACGACCCGACCCGAAGAATCAGTATCCCCTCCGAATCCCTTATTCACCGACGGCGTCGCCACCAAAGACATCCACATCGATCCCTTAACCTCCCTCTCCGTGCGCATCTTCCTCCCCGAATCCGCCCTCTCCCCCGCCTCCGGTAGCCACTCCGGCAAGTCTCGAACCTTCAACAGCCTCGCCGGATCGGATCTTCTCCTCAGAAGAAACAGCCACGGCTCGTCTAACTCCTTGTCGTCTCACAAGTCGGAAGCTAGAAGAAGCAGTTACGTCTACACCACCTCCACCGCCTCCTCATCCTCCGGCGAGGAGGTGTACAGAGGGTACGCACCATCGTCGTCCGGGAAATGCAGGAAGCTTCCGGTGATGCTGCAGTTTCACGGCGGCGGGTGGGTGAGTGGGAGCAACGACTCGGTGGCGAATGATTTCTTCTGTAGGAGGATGGCGAAGCATTGTGATGTTATTGTTTTGGCTGTTGGGTATAGGCTCGCGCCTGAGAATAGGTACCCCGCGGCGTGTGAGGACGGGTTCAAGGTGTTGCAGTGGTTGGGGAAGCAGGCGAATCTCGCGGAGTGTAATAAGTCGATGGGTGGTTTAAGGAGAGGTGGTGGAGGAGGAGAGGTGAAGAAGTCTGATGCGAGTAAGCATGTGGTTGATGCTTTTGGTGCTTCTTTGGTGGAGCCTTGGCTCGCTTCTCATGCTGATCCTTCGAGGTAAATCCAAAGTCTTTCCGTTTTGCATTGCTTAGCTCTGAGAAAGTGTTGTTTATGATTGGGTATGTGTGTGTGCTTGCCTATGTTGGTTTCTATTGCTAAAAATCTAACCTTTAACGTTAGTTCTATTGCTATGCAATGTCCTTTTTTATGATCTTTGATTTTACTTGTGGAAGTAGCTGATTGAATATATTGTTGTTTCTTGGTCTTGGTGCTGAGTTTAGCTTTCATTATCTCAATAGTATTTATAGCCTTTATAGGTCCTTACCATGTCTTGAAATTTGTCTAAAGACGCTTTCTTTGGGGATTTATGCTGCTTCTCATCTTATTCATTGGCTTTGCATTGGTCTTCGTTGGTTACTTTGGCCTGTTACATCATTATCAATATGTAAACATGATGATACTTTAAATTCCGGAAACCTCTTAGAGATGAGATAGTAAGCTTGAAGAAACACAATACTTACGGATTCAGATTCCTTAAATGCCTATTCATGTCATATGCATATGGCATGAATCCCATGCTATTACCTCCTATGTTTCCAGATTTTAGTGATCGCTTTCTCTTTATTCATTGACTTTTCTTTTCATAAATGTTGTCTTGGTTCTTAAGAACTTCTAAGGATAGAAGAAACTAGATCCCAGCAGAGTGTTCAGAGCAATAATTCATGTTTGTATTTGTATAAGTGTCTGTAGTCTGTAGATGATTGCTTTCATGTGATTCAGGTGAAAAACATTCTTACTGAGTTCTGTGACTTCTCAAAAAAAATTGAAACTTCAGATGTGTGCTTCTCGGTGTGAGCTGTGGTGCCAACATAGCAGACTACGTATCTCGAAAAGCCATCGAAGCTGGCCAAAATCTAGACCCAGTCAAAGTCGTGGCTCAAGTCTTAATGTACCCGTTCTTCATCGGCACCGTTCCCACGCAATCCGAGATCAAACAAGCAAACTCCTACTTCTACGACAAACCCATGTGCATTCTCTCCTGGAAGCTTTTCTTACCAGAAGAAGAGTTCAGTCTGGACCACCCGGCAGCGAACCCGCTCGTTCCGGACCGGGGCCCACCGCTCAAGTTCATGCCACCGACGCTAACCATCGTCGCAGAGCATGACTGGATGAGAGACAGAGCCATCGCTTACTCAGAAGAGCTAAGGAAAGTCAACGTAGATGCTCCTGTGCTGGAGTACAAAGACGCCGTTCACGAGTTTGCAACGCTCGACATGCTTCTCAGGACTCCACAGGCTCAGGCTTGTGCAGAAGATATTGCCATCTGGGTTAAGAAATACATCTCTCTCCGTGGCCACGAGTTCTCTTACTAGGGTTCATCCGGAAAACTCCAGGAAGCCAAAAAAAAAAATTGGTGGACCGAAAACTAAACCGGTTTTGTTGTTTCACACAGTTTTAACTTGGAAGGCAAGCGAGGTTGTGGGGTTCTTCTTCAGTGTGAGTAGAATTAGTTTAGACAAGTGTCGATGGGGTCGAGTGAAGACTCTCAAAGCTTTTATTGTCACAGGGTATTTCCTGTATATTAAAACTATATATTATACGTTCTCTTTGACCAAATGTTCCTGCTTTTTGGTTTATCATCATACCAAGTTTTTGGAAAACCGAACCAAACCAAAGGCAGATCCACAAAAATGAGGTGTATATACCAGAACAATTTAGAGCTGTTTGATCTTAGTAAGTCCTAAACTGAATAAGGATGGAATCTAGGGTTTGACTGGTGTCCCTAAAAAGGAATAAAATTGCGGGAATGAAAATGAATAAGGAATAAAATTGCAGGAATGAAAATGATTGGTTGTTTTTTTTTAATTTTAAAAATATTATGAAAGTAAGAAAGAGAAACGCATTAAAATGTTGACAATATAAAAAATATGGGGCCCGCTGCACTATTTGCACAGTGAATCCTACTTTTTAACTTCTATAATCGTTTATAACTCGTCTCACACACTTCTCTTCTCTCTTTATAATAAACTATTTCTATCATATATCAGTGTTATTTATTTCTACGGGTATAAAATTTCGCTCCTATTTAAATTTCCACGATACAATAAAATTTCGGTTCTTTTCATAACACATTATCAGCACGATCACTATGCGATTCGTTTCAGAAATGGATCAAAATGCAAATGAAGCAAAATCCAAGAAACGGATTCGTGAAATATGCATACCAGATAGTGGAACAACGCACCTATTCTGAGACAAAAGAGATATTTCTCCGATATAAAACCGACAAGAATTATCGTCAATACAATATCAGGTCCTGCAGACGTGATTGAAGGAACTGGTAAAGCAAACTTTACGTTGCCGAATGGAACAAAAATTTTCATAAATAATGCTCTATATTCTCCGAGTTCTAAAAGGAATTTGTTGAGTTTTAAAGACATATATCTTCACGGATATGATACTCAGTCTGCAACTGAGGATGAAAAGAAATACATGTATGTAACTTCTGAGAAATGTGGCAGAAAACACATATTGGAAAACTTTCCAGAACTTCCTTCGGGGCTACACCATACTTATATCGATGAGATCGAATCAAATCTTGTAGTAAAACGGAACCCAGAAGAGTTCACATTATGGCATGACCGCCTCGGCCATCCAGGTACTACAATGATGCGTAAAATCATAGAAAATTCACATGGTCATTCACTGAAAATCCAGGAGATTTCTCAAGGGAATA
>NC_027749.1:45412048-45412409 GCF_000695525.1 Brassica oleracea var. oleracea
TGACTGGTGCGTCTTCACGGCACGTTTCGCCGATTGTCATTTTGATGAGAAAGTATTCCCAGTTCTAGGGGGGGAAACAAAAATGTAGAAAATTATATCAAATGGAGTGTACCTTCGTTATTATATCTTGATCCTCCTACTAAAGAGTCTGAACTAGAAGTTCGACGAATCATGCATTTACAGAGTATAGCTAATCAGCTACCTGATGCATTTACGGATACCAAGACGATAACTAAATCTCATATACCAGCCGTGAATGCTCCTGCTTATATCAAAATATCAAATGAGCAAGGAAAAGCAGACGATACACGAGCGTCTAAAACACGCTTGCAGCGTGGCAGACCTGCTGGTTCTAAGAATA
>NC_027749.1:45412509-45412913 GCF_000695525.1 Brassica oleracea var. oleracea
TCATGAGTCGGAAAGTCATCATGAAATTTCTATCAACTACATCTATAATAAAAGGATATGAAATATAAATGAACAAAATGATCTTGATGATGCTTTCTCATATATTGTGTCAAGTGAAATAAATGAAGAAATCGATGATCCAGAACCAAAATCTGTCTATGAATGTCAAAAGAGACATGATTGGGAACAATGGAAAGATGCAATACAAGCCGAACTTAAACGAGAAGTATTTGGATCTATTGTGCTCACACCTCCATATGTGAGACCAGTTGGGTACAAATGGGTTTTTCGTTCGAAAGCGAAATGAAAAAAATGAGATTACGAGATACAAAGTTCGTCTAGTGGCTCAAGGTTTTTCTCAAAGACCTGGAATCGATTATGAAGAAACGTATTCTCCAGTTATG
>NC_027749.1:45413048-45413236 GCF_000695525.1 Brassica oleracea var. oleracea
GCATTAAGTTCCAAACCTAAAGAGTTATGTGCAATAAAATTGCAAAGATCACTATATGGGTTAAAGCAATCTGGCCGTATATGGTATAATCGTCTCAATGATCATTTAACAAAAGAAGGATATGTGAATGATCCTATATGCCCATGTGTTTTCATCAAGAAAACAATATCCGGATTTGTAATAATCGC
>NC_027749.1:45413452-45413626 GCF_000695525.1 Brassica oleracea var. oleracea
CTGAGGAGAAAGAAGAGATACTTGGTCCGGAAGTACCATATCTAAGTGCAATTGGAGCGCTGATGTACCTTGTAAATTGTACACGGCCTGATATATCATTTGATGTGAATCTTTTGGCAAGATTTAGCTCATCTCCAACACGAAGACATTGGAATGGAATTAAACTTGTCTTTA
>NC_027749.1:45413838-45443165 GCF_000695525.1 Brassica oleracea var. oleracea
CTAAGATCAATAAGCCGACACATCTGTTCAAGCAGCGGGATTAACGAAAATACAGAGCCAACTATTCTATATGAAGATAATGCAGCATGTGTTGCTCAAACAAAGGATGGATATATCAAAAGCGATAGAACAAAGCATATTCATCCGAAGTTCTTCTCATACACTTAAGAGCTCGTGAAGAAGAATGAGATTGAAGTAAAATATATCCACTCATGCGACAATGCAACTGACCTCTTCACAAAATCACTTCCGACTTCAGTATTCAGAAAATATGTCTATAACATTGGAATGCGTCATCAGAATGATCTATGACTGCTCATTCGAGGGGGAGCTTACGTAGTTGTACTCTTTTTACCTTACTATGGTTTTTTCCATTGGGTTTTCCTAGAAAGGTTTTTAACGAGGCAACAAATACGTCAAAAGCAATAAGCAATAGTGACACCGGTCCCCATGGGGGAGTGTTATGAAAGTCAGAAAGAGAGGCGCATTAAAATGTTGAAAATATAAAAGATGTAGGGCCCGCTGCACTATTTGCACAGTGAATCCTACTTTTTAACTTCTATATAAACGATCGATTTCGATCGTTTATAACTCGTCTCACACACTTCTCTTCTCCCTTTATAATAAACTCTCTCTATCATATATCAGTGTTATTTATTTCTACGGGTATAAAATTTCGCTCCTATTTAAATTCTCGCGATACAATAAAATTTCGGTTTTTTTTATAACAAAAAATGAATACTTTTGTTCTTTATTTCTCTACAAAAAAGGAATGGTAGAGAATGAAGAGAAAAATTTATTCTTTGTGAATGGTTCCCTGATCATCATTCATACCTTTAAAGTTTTTCTTTCAAGTAGCAGTCTGAAATTTCAAATAGATGATATCAACTTTTAACTTTATCGAAAATTGTGTAACCACTGATATTTTATAATTTATTTTATGATTAGTTGAATAATTTTTAATTTATATTTTAATGATATTTTTAAGATAAAAAATAAGTTTTTTAATAGTTATGTCCAATCCTAAAACTCCATGTATTTTGAAACAGATTGAGTATTAAATAAGTAGAAAGCTGCAACAAAAATGATGCAAAAATTAGCACTCGTCTCAAATAAATTTCATAGTTCTATGTTTTACTGATTCTTATTCAAAACACACTTTAGCCCTTGGCCTCTTCAACTTTTCATCATCAGAACGTTCAATAGGGATGACTGGCCTCTTCAACTTCCCAGGAACGTTCACCTTAGCCTCCTGCAGCATTCTCTGCCAAAGCTCTTTAACATGATGACGAGACTTCTTCTGAAACCAAGCTTCAATCTCCGAGTAGAGCACATTCGGATTCTGTTCCCATCTCTTTTTCAAACTCCCCAAACTATCAATCTTCTTCTCTTTCAACGCTTTCACCAAACTCCCAACTCTCTCTAAACCCCAACCTTCTCTTTCCAACAGCGTTTCAGGCTTTCCAGCCATCAACGCCCTAGCGCTTTTCAAACAAGGCAACACCTCTCCTCGAAGCAAAGCATATCCAAAAACCGCTGCTCGGTACATATCATCATTTACTGCCTCGCTGTGAGCCGGAAGCTCCCAAAGATGAGGGCCGAAGCTAGGAACCACCCAGCAGAAAACTCTGTCCAGCTCCCTTGAGTAATACGGTTTCGGGTCCTTGAGCGGCGTGGAGAACACGCACAGAGACTTTGCGTGTTTCACCAGCCACTCCGGCTTCACACGCGTCGCTCCGTGCATGTACGGTTTGTTGGTTCGTAGGAGCTCGCTGTAGACTAGTAACTCCGGGGCAGAGTTTATGAGAGAAGACCAGCGGTGCAAGTAAACAGGCTCTTCTTGAACCGCGCACGCTTGGTACTGGGTGGATTTAGTCTTTCTCGCTACACGGTCTGCCCATCCAGCGCATATGGCTTCTCCCAAGAGCTCTTCTTCCTTCTGCAAAAGCGGGGTTTTCGACGACGCGGCGTTTCTCCATGACTCCTCCACGTCTTGTATAGTCCCATGAGTCCATGTGTAAAGGTTTTCAGTTTCGGAGGACCTGAATACAAGCCGCAGAAGATCGGCTTTGAGCTTAGACATCTCGTTCATCGTCTTCATATTCAAGCCGTTGGTCTCGCAGAAGAGGCCCGGGCCATCCTCCGCGACCTCATAGGAATGCAACACGTAAGCTACGGTCAAAGCGTCGCTCCTAGGGTTGGAGAATCTGTCGCGAGCAGCTTTGATTTTATCTTTCCGATCCTTTTTCCGTTGCTTATCATCTTCACACTCGTTTTGTTTCTCTTCTCCAAACTGCATTATCAAAGGGTTCTCTAAACTCAACGCAGCTGCTGCTGCAACCGCGTACGCAAGGACGAGATTCGCCCGGGAGTAGTTAGTTGCCTCTTTCAGCATTTGGATGACTGTGAGAAGCATTCTCGAGTGACGTGGACTCATGGGATAGTTAGACATAGCATTCCCTAGCGGTGTTAGCCTCCCGTCGCTGTCGAGAGCCTCTAAAGCCTTTAAGCATCTTTCTGACTGTTTAATAGATGATGGCTCAGGCGGTGTCGGAAACGGGAAGTTCTCAACCTGTAGAAAAAAAGTAGAAAGATTCGTCAGGACAGGAAGGTTCATTGAGAGTGGTGGCAAGTTGGCAACAGAGGCCCTTTACCTTTGGAATGTTCATAGATTTCAATTGAAGAACGACTCCATCGATAGGAACTCTGGTGATTTCAGGAGGGGATGATTCCTCAAACGTGTTGCTAAAAACCGTAGATGAATAGAGACGGTAACAGTGGCCAGGTCCAGTACGTCCGGCTCTTCCAGCTCGTTGACTAGCCGAAGCTTGACTGATCCAATCAACCTCATATGCATCCATACCAGTCTTGATATCGTAGCTCTTAGCCTTGGCACGGCCAGTATCAACCACATACTTTATCCCCGGAATGGTCAGAGAAGTCTCCGCTACGTTAGTTGCCACAACCACAAGTCTTTCTCCTTCCTCAACTTCCGCAAACACTCGGAGCTGTGCATCAGGAGAGAGCATTGCATATAGTGGAAGAACACGTAGCTTCCCTGGAGTAAATGGTTTCTTCTCCTCCTCGGCTTCAGTGGACGACGTTGTTGTCTCAGTAGATTCAGATCCTTTTTTGTCTGCCAAAGCTTTAAACGCTGCACGAAGAGCATCAACCTTTTTCCCATTTTCCACAAGTGAACTCGCAAGGCCGCCGTCGTCATCAATTGTTTCCCAGTCGCTTTCTTCATCAGACTCATACATGTTTTCTTCATCAAAATCATCGTATTCACCATTACCAGTTTCATAAGGATCTTCTCCAAACGAGTTAAACCTGTAATCTTGAGTGTTGGAGGCATCATCAAATGCTTCAGCAATCTCCTTCATGTCAACACCACCAAACGAACCATCATCATCATCATCATCCAGTTTCTTCTCCTTCTCAGAAGCATCTCTTCTAGCAGCTTGAGCAACAAGTTCATTTGAAGACTTACGCAACTTCTCGCATAGATTCTCAACTTCTCTCTGTCCCGTCACAAACACAAGTATCCCTCCTTGTGGTAGCTTTTTGTGAATCGACATCACTTTCTTATAAGCTTCACCCATATAATTAAACTCGTCGGTCCTCTTGGAGAAATGTATAGTCACCGGGTACTGTCGAGTGGGAACCTCTATTACAGGAGGTGGCTTAGGGAACAACCTTTGCCCCGATACGAAATCTTCTACTCGCAAAGTTGCACTCATCAATATAAGTTTAAGCGGCCAGATAACGTCTTTTGATGCTATTGTGCCTCCAGCTTGTAGATGCTTCTGTTGATCCCTGTAGAGTTCCTGTCGCATTTTGATGGATCGAGTGAGCATCCCAATTAGAATGTCTGTGTTCAAGCTTCTTTCATGAGCTTCATCGAGAATTATCACCGAGTAACGCATCAGTAAGAGATCGTCCTGCAACAGAAGAAATTGAAACAAATCAAATTATCTTATAACATTTGAGAATGGGAAAAAAAAAAGGATCTAAAATAATGATTTACCTTAATTTCACGGACTAGAATCCCATCGGTCATAAACTTGATAGCTGAGTTCTCGCCAATCTTTTTGTCGTACCTAACTTGAAACCCTACTTCTTGGCCGAGACGAACACCAAGCTCATGAGCCACCCTCTTGGCAGTGGCGAGGACAGCCACACGGCGTGGCTGTGTAATACCGATAACCCCGCTCCGAGAACTGACTTGCTTTGAACCATAACCAGCTTCATAAAGGAACTGAAAGGTTCAGAAACAGGATTAGATTAGCACTAGACCAAAGAACCCTCAGAACGTGAGCAAAACCAACTGACCTGAGGAACTTGAGTGGTTTTACCACAACCGGTCTTTCCAGAAATAATAACAGTGGGGTGATAATTAATAGCCTCCATGATCTCCTGCTCCATCATTATTATAGGAAGCTCCTTCCTCGTCTCTTCAACTTCAGCTGGTCTTGAAACATGAACTACAAACGCAGGTCCTTTTAGAGTTACATCTTCACTCTCATCCTGTTTTTGGTTATCAAAAACCCATTAAAAACCAAACACACACATCATAGCCGATTTTTCAAAATTTGACTTACCATTCTTTGTAAGCCTTCTTCATAATCATCATCACGACGAGTTGTCTGTAGATTCTTAAACATAGTTTCATCTTCTTCACGGATCTTAGTTTCATCTTCTTCACGGACCTCTTCAGCAGAGATGATCACTTTGGAATCGAGTTCATTGTCATGGATACGTTGGTCAGAATCAGTTTGAAGAGCCACAGGTGTGGTAGGCTCATCGTCCATAAAAGAATCAGAGTCGTCATTTTCCTTGACAGGTTCATCAGACAAAACACCAGCTTTAGATAGTTGCATTGGTCTCCTACGTTTCTCCAGCTTCGTATCAGACTGAAACACACACAAAAAAGGGAGAATCAGAACAGAACAGAACACCACTGACTAAACTATTTTAACAAAGAGAGAAACTTGCTTACTCTTCCTATAGCTTTTGAAGATTGTAAAAGCAAAGACACATCTTCAGATATTTTATACTTGCTGCAGAGAAACTCAACACCAAACTCATATAAGACAAAAGATGAATGAATGAATTTGGGAACTGAAGAAAAGTGTGTAAAGTAAAGCATACTCTAACAACTCGGCAGTTTTGGCAGAGAGGAGCTCTTTCTCCTTCTCTTCCTCAATTTTCTTCAGCTTACGTTTCTGAGATTTGCTCAAAGTCGTCTTCTTTAAGTTGAGCTTATCACTCATCTGTTAATTACAGGTTTTAGTCACTACTTGCAAAAATCTTATTACTTTCGATTAGGGTTTTAGCTTAAACCTTGTTGGGTCCTGTGTTCTTCTTCTTCCTTGGAGGCATTATATCTAAATTGGAATCTTCTCCCTTCATGATTGCCACCGAGAAACTGAAAGACGAAGAAGGCAACTCTTCTAGGATCCATTTAAAGACAACATTACTGCAAAAGGGAGAGAGAAGTCCGCCGGTACCTTGTAATTGCTGTGCCGCCGGAGTCCGGTCTAACTCGCCGGAAACGCTGGCGTTAGGTTTCGGGATGAGAAATTAAAGAGCTGCGCGATGAATATTTACGAATCAATTTCGCCTTTTTTTGCTTTCGTCCAAAACGGGCCGGCCCAATAAGGCGATAACCCAATTTAACAATTCCTTAACAACAGTAAGAGAAATTAAGCTTTGGTTTTCTTTTTCAGTCTCCCCATTAAAATGAAATAAAAAGCTATCAAGCTTGGTTAATTTTTCAATTTCACAAATCATAACCATATCTACTTTTTATTTTATTTTATGGACTTAAAGAGCAAATTTCCACAAATTCTCTTGACTGCTTTTAAAAATTCTTTATAACACATGTATTTTTCTTCTCTTTTGTTGCAAACTCCTAGTTAAAATTGTAATTTATTTAAGTATAAATCTCATAAATAAGTTTGCAGTTTCCTAACAAAAATATATTAAAAATATTTATAAAATAGAATTCTTTAATTAATTAAATTATTTTATATTTTAAATTTTAACTTTATTCCACGCTCTTAATACTAAACTCTAACTTTTTTTTTACTAAACCCAAATACAAATAATAATAGAAAATATCTTTTAAATTTTTAAGTAATTTTATTTAAATAATATTTTTTTTTATGTCCTATTTTTGAATAAAAACTCGATTTAGTGCTATAAGAAGAAATTTCTTTTTTTCTTTATAAAGCAAATTCAAATTCTGATTTATTTATTCTGGGTTTTTTAATATACATATGATCAGTATGTATCACAGGTGCTAAAGTTAGGTCCATAATCCAAATACGGCCCACTAATTAAGGTTCAACCCGACTCGTAATCAATTATCCGAAAACAAACCCGGTTAGCGCAGAGATCTCGGTTTTATTCGGCCCCTCGATTCGAAGAAAAGAAGCTGACCTCCGTGGCACCGTGCTTCGATCCCATCTTAACCGGCGGTTCAATTTTTCACCGGACTTCTCGCGGTTTCTTTCGCCATCTTCTCCACCCGGTTAGTTCAGTTCTCGCACTCATCGATGACTCTTAATCACGCCCTTTATTTGAGCAAAAATCTTTTTATCTGATATTACTGAATTAAGCTCATGGGTTCACATTAATGGCGAGATCCAATTATAAAAAATGTTTTTTTTTTTTTGCGCCTTTGTATCGTCTGATGTGCTATTTATTATTCTTCTGCTACATTGCTGTTACTATTTTAAGCTACTTTCATTTTACCAACATGTTTACTGCACATTGACACTGTATCGATTAGAACTGGTCCCAGCTTTGCTGTTTATGGGTTCTTCACTTGTCTGAAATCTGAATCAAGACCATACTTGTTTTAGTAACTACATGTTACTGCACATTGAAACTGTATCGACTTGGGATCTAAGCTTAGTAATAATGTCTGAATCAAGACCATACTCGTTTTAGTAACTACGTTCTGTTTTGTTTCTCTGTTTATATTTAGAAGGGGTTTGGCATGCTTTTGAGATCTAAGCTAGTAACTGGCCCCAACTTTGCCGTTTATGGGTTCTTCACTTGTCTGAATCAAGACCATACTCGTTTTAGTAACTACATGTTCTGTCTAGCTTCATTTGACTAACATGTTACTAAACTCTACCGATTTGAGATTTAAGTTTTAGTAATAATGTCTGTTTAGTGGAAACTTTTTGGTGCAGTCACACTGTTTATGCGTTTTCACTTGTCTGAATCAAAACCATACTCGTTTAGTACCTACGTTCTGTTTGGTTTCTCAGTTTTTATTTTCTATTTTTTTTCTATCATTTTTTAGTGTTCATTTTTTCAAAAATTTGGATATGGCAGTGTGGTTTTTAGAAGGGTTTTGGCATGCTTTTAAGAAGATATATCTAAAAGGTTGCGATGCGAGGCGTTAGACCGCGGCTGAGGATAGTTGGCATTGTGATTTTAGCTGCGTGGATTGGGCTAGCGGCTTTGTTTGGTCTGTTAAAACCTATAAAGAATGGTTGTACTATGACTTACATGTATCCCACTTACATTCCTATCTCTGTGACGGACGGTGCAACTCCTCCTGGGAGATATGGACTTTACCTTTACCATGAAGGATGGAGGAAGATTGATTCTAAGGAACACCTCGATAGACTTAGCGGTGTTCCAGTTCTTTTCATCCCAGGCAATGCCGGTAGCTATAAGCAGGCACGTATCATTGTTTCCTTTCTTGAGCTTTTTAGTACCAGAAACAGCCTATTTGTAGTAATATTATAGAATTTAGATGGTGCAACTACAAAAGCATTAGGTAGAGAAAAAAAAAATGTGAATCCAAAGCAAAGCCGGTCCTGAGATTTTGGGGGTTGTAAACAATTTAATAAGAGTTTATATAAAAAAATTATACAAAAACTGGCGCATGTATAAACTTTTTCTAAAATTTCGAAGGCCAGAATGTGAAATGTCTTACTTCTTTTGGGCGCTTATCTCCAGGTTTCATATACTAGTCTCCTTATAGGCCTTGTTTCTTATGTTGTTCGTACAGGTCAGGTCTGTGGCAGCAGAATCTGATAGAGCATACCAGGGAGGTCCATTTGAGCGCACATTCTACCAGGAAGCTTCTCTATTCCGTGGGGAAGGAGCAGATACAGAGTCTGTAGAATATGATATGCCTAGTCAGTACAGTAACAAGCTAGACTGGTTTGCTGTGGATCTTGAAGGTGAACATTCTGCAATGGATGGTCGCATACTTGAGGAGCACACCGAATATGTTGTATATGCCATTCATAGGGTAGGGACTTTTGATAGTTTTGCTTCATTCTCTTGATGACATTCTCAAGTAAAAACACAAAACCTCAATTAAAGTCACAAGTTTTATCAAGCTTAAGTGCTCTAAGATAACATAACATACTGCTTTAAGTCTCCTTTCCGAGTGATTATATCTCTGATTCATATCTCGTTTTCTTCAGATTCTAGACCAGTATAAGGAATCTCATGATACCAGAGAAAGGGAAGGTGCCGCTGCCTCCAGTAACATACCACATAACGTGATGCTGGTTGGACATTCTATGGGTGGTTTTGTTGCCAGAGCTGCTGCAGTCCATCCTCGTTTGCGGAAGTCAGCTGTGCAGACCATTCTAACACTCTCAAGTCCACACCAGTGAGTTTTTCCACCGGCTTAACAAGTTATACTCGCCAAACAACATGGTTTTAGGTTTTTTATGTATCTAATTTCATCCAGATCACCTCCTCTGGCATTGCAGCCGTCCTTGGGGCATTACTTTGCTAAGGTGAACCGAGAATGGAGAAAAGGGTATGAAGTTCAAACGTCTCCTGGGGGAAGTTATGTGTCTGAGCCATTACTATCTGGAGTTGTTGTTGTATCCATTACTGGTGGCTACAATGACTATCAGGTCTGGTGCTTTCTCTGATTGCATTTTAGTTTCATTAGGATGGGATCGAATGTCTTATTGAGGCTTAGGATTTTCCATTTGGCCTCAGGTGAGATCGAAGCTAGAGTCACTTGATGGTATTGTCCCTTCAAGCCGTGGTTTTATGATAAGTAGTACAAGCATGAAAAATGTGTGGCTGTCAATGGAACATCAAGCGATTCTGTGGTGTAACCAATTGGTTGTTCAAGTAGGTAAACAAATCCCTAGTTTTGTAATTTTGCAAAATAGCATGTTTCAATGGATTTTGAGATTCGCATGTCATGCAGGTTTCACATACACTTCTTAGTTTGGTGGACTCAAAAACTAGTCAGCCATTTTCTGATACTCAGAAGAGACTCTGGGTTTTGACCAGAATGCTTCAAAGTGCATTATCACAAAGCTTCAATGGAATCACACCCATGAAAGTCTCTCATGAGTTACCCATGTTGGCCTCAAAAGGTAGTTATGAGAACAATTCATTAATTGACTCTATTACTTGTGGGCACATGCATTCTCTTAACATTGTGATGTCTATCTTCCCAGGCTCTGAATCACAAACTTCTACCTGTGGCCTGGATTGGAGGGATGATGCTCTCGATAGGGATCTGTACATACAAACGAGTACTGTCACAATATTGGCTATGGACGGGAGAAGGCGCTGGTTGGACATAGAATCATTGGTCTCTGCTGATATGATTCACTTAATGATTGCTATTTTAAGACTTGTATATCACTTAAGTTATTGATCTCCCATGACACGTTTTCTGTACTATAGGGATCAAATGGAAAGAGCCACTTTATCTTTGTTACAAATCTGGCGCCTTGTTCTGGTGTAAGACTCCATCTATGGCCTGAGAAGGAAAAGGAGAATTCAAATTTACCAGTTTGTGAAAGAGTTCTGGAAGTTACGTCAAAAATGGTTCTCATTCCAGCAGGCCCTGCGCCAAAACAGGTGATACATCAGTGTAGTGTACAACAATGCTTGATTTGTTTCCAGTAACACAGACATTGTCTTTCCATTTTCATTAGCTAGTTTTTCCTTTTATGTTTATTAGTCGGAACCAGGGAGTCAAACCGAGCAAGCTCCCCCATCTGCAGTGCTGAAGCTAGGGCCTGAAGACATGCACGGATTCAGATTCTTGACTATCTCAGTTGCGCCTCGCGAAGTAACTACTCACCTTGATACTTTTGCTTTCTTTCAGATGACTTTAGTGTGTAATAACTGAAATGAGACTTTCTCTTGCACAGGCAGTTTCCGGTAAACCTCCTGCGGCGGTTTCTATGGCAGTAGGGCAATTCTTTAACCCTGAGGAAGGGGCCATGGAGGTCTCATCTCCATCAATGCTCTTATCCGCTTACTGGACAAAGGTTATTATTCTTAAAAGTGGCCACACTCTTCATTTGAAATGAGGCTAGTGAAACGATTGGTTAATTGATTACTTATCTGCAGGAGCTATTTTTGAAGGAGGACCATCCTCTAGCTTACAATCTATCATTTGCTATCAGCTTAGGTCTACTTCCCATAACACTGTCCCTGAAAACAGCTGGATGTGGAATTAAAACTTCTGGTTTACCAGATGGCGAGACTGGAGACTTGGACAAGGATAGTAAGAACTCAAAACTCTCTTGTTATGATTTTGTATCATTGTTTGCTCTTTCTTATAATTCTAATTACCACACATTGTTCAATTTTTCAGAGCTTTGTAAATTGCGTTGTTTCCCACCTGTTGCACTTGCCTGGGATTCTGCTTCTGGACTTCACGTGTTTCCGAATCTTTACAGTGAGACCATAGTTATTGATTCTTCACCAGCTCTTTGGAGTTCTTCTCAGAGTTCTGAGAAAAGTACTGTTATGCTACTGGTCAGAAGTCTCTTTCACTAAAGCTAGTCTTTGTTATCCTCACTGAAATTGAAAAATTCAAATGCTTTTTTTTTCCTGGCTATTCTGCAGGTTGATCCTCATTGCTCGTACACTGCAAATGTTCATGTCTCTGCTCCTGCTGTGTCCGGCAGATTTGTACTTCTATACGGTCCTCAGATAGTTGGCTTCTCATTTGCCGTTACATTGTTTACACTTATGCGGCAAGCTAATCAATGGGACCACAAACAATCTGTGCCACCATTTCTCTCTGCTGTAGAGCACAACTTAGAAATGCCATCTCCATTTCTACTTCTTGCTGTTTTCCCTCTTCTATGTTCCTTGTTCTTCTCCTTCCTAATGGCTCAACCATTTCCTCCCCTCGCAAACTTCACGGTGGTCTCGTTGATCTGTTATTTGTTGGCCAATGCCTTCATCAGTGTGTTAGTTATTGTCTCCAAGTTTGTCTTCCAAGCTTCGGCTCTTGTCCACACCACTGTTAAATCAAAGTAAGTACATTGCTTTCTTCACTTGTTTTTGTTCGAATGTAATCCAGAAGTAATTGAATAAGTGTCAATGGGTCGCAGATGCCAAGCTTTGGAAAGAAGCTCCTCTCTTGCTTCTAGCCTCGTCTGTTTAAAGGTTTGCTCTTTCGCTTCTGAACTTTACCTAAAAGCCATTTAATATTAACTGCATGCTAGAATTCAAAAGCTCCATCTCTCTCCCTTGCATAACATGAAAAAACATATGCTCTTACTTTAGCATCTTCTCTGGCTAAGTGTTATTAATCAGAATTGAGTTAGTGAGATTATTTTTCTTGAAGCAGGCAATCCGAATTCTGAAGCTCAACACAACAATTGTTATGACACTAGTCGCAGTCACCTTGGTGTCCTTTGTTCACCCTGCTTTGGGTCTTTTTGTACTACTAGCCTCTCATGCTCTTTGTTGCCATAACTCAATGTGCTGGTAAGCAAAGTTTTTCTCTTTTCAAATGTGTCAAGATGCTTCAAAATTACACAATGAAACACTTTTCCTGAGATATTGGGGGATGTAGGTGATTTAATATAGATTTCAATAAAATAATTTTTTTTTTACAAATTTGGGTGCCTATATCTATATAAATTTTTCAAAAAAAATTGGAGGCTAGAGCCAATATTTCATTTGGCTTCGTTCAGGACCTGCCCTGAGTAGAAAGAAAATCATTAATCAGAGGCAATAGTAGCTAATGGTCAATTTTGTTTTTGTCTCATGGAAGTATCATGATGGCATCGAGGAGAAAAGAACCAGTCGACCAGAAAACTGAAGCCGAGCGAAAAACTCGACATACCTCAGGGAGACTAGAACCCTTACCAGAAGACACGTCTGAAAAATCATTTGTTGAGACACAAGCTGACATCTTCAACCACAGGCACGGCTTACTAATATTACATCTCCTTGCAGCAATGATGTTTGTACCCTCTCTTGCCGCTTGGTTCCAGGTACTCTTTTCCATGCTGCTACGCGATGGCTGTTAAGAATATGGCATTACCTGAGTGATGGTTCTAATGGAATAATCTTCTTGTATAGCGTATTGGAACGGGGCAAAGCTTCCCTTGGTTTGCTGATTCAGCTCTCTGTGTTGGCGTGATCTTCCACGGGATAATGAACTCGAGACCTGAGTCAAGCATCCTACGCTCTTTCCCATCTGTCTTGGGGCACCAGCTTCGTCCCCATCATATTTATCTTCTGGCGGGTTACTACTGCTTCTTCTCTGGACTAGAGTTGGCTCCTTACAAAGTGTTTTATGTCATTGCGGCTTTAGGATACATCTCTTTGAGTCGTAAGATCTCACAGGTGAACAACAACGATCTTCGTTTCCGTACCAAAAGCAGAATACACAGACGCTGAGCTCTTTAGTCCGAACAATTGAATATTCAAATAGTGGATCTTCACTGCTCAATGAACGGAGGAAATGAAATCAAACAGAATTTTGTTATGGTTTCAATCTTCATCAGTAATGTTAGTTAGATTCAGAATTGGTTTCATTGTTTTTTCTGCAGCGTGTTTGTTTTGTCTTATACGTTACACGAACAAAGGGCCCGTTGCCTGGACCAGGCTACTATGATTGTTTTGGATTGATATGGTTTAGGTAATTAGCCGAGAGAGCAGATTGTATGTTTGGATGACATGGTTATTATACGTTAATACTATGTCACGGTTTATGATCTGTAAATGAGTTTCAATTAAGATAACAACGGAAAATATCATTTTAAGCTCTTGTAACTCGCAGAAAGAAGCAATCAGGAGAATGAAAAACGAATACAAATGAAGAGGATGAGTCGCAAAATGCCGTTATAAACCAAAGCAAGTTAGGCAACTCAGTAGATGAAACCGGCTACCAGAGCCATGGTGGCTACGGCCAAGCCGGTTATTATATCGGCGGCAGCAATGGGGTTGTGGATCGTTTCTCACTATGCAGTCTCATTTTTTACTATTAGACCATGCTAGTATTAATATAAAACCCGAATCTAATATAATTGTTATGTATTGCACTATTGCATCAGATATTCAGGATTTACATTTACGGTTTGATACGTTCTATTGTAAATCAGGCCATCTATATTATGGCGAGCTCTTCAAGACTTCGTATTGTATATACTTATAACCCCGGTTGTGTTCAAGAAAAAAAAAAACATCCGTCACCGTATGTACTAGCTCTCATGTTCCATCATACTTTGCACATGTTATACATTCATCATAAATTTCACAGGCCGTTTTTATTATAACAATTTTAACACACAGAAAATATTTAATGAATTTAGGAGTGTGAGACAACAGAGACAACAATAAAAGAAGATTAAAAACAAGAAAATAAATTTGATTCACAACTCACAAACGTTAAAAACCGAGATAAAGAGTTAGGAACTCAGTATATGAAACCAGCGACCAAAGCCACGGTGGTTGCAACCAAGCCAGTGAACATATCAGCAGCAACAATGACAGCGGAGTTTGGTTTCTTGGAGGAAGGTCCAGGTGCTGATGCGTGGTCGTGGCCGTCGCCTTCATGGTGGTCATGATCATCGTGTTTATCCTGAGCCGAAACGATCGCAATCATGGCCAACAGAAGATAAGCCACAGTGATCTGAATAAAGATCTTCTTCATCATGTTTGTTGGACGCTGGTTTCTGATCACGCTGCTAAGGATGATAAAATGTGAGACAAGACTCGTATGTGTTTTTTGTTGTGAATATGAGGTTCTGGAAAGTTGGTTTATATAGAGAAGTTTTAAACCTTTTGTGTGAAGATTTTTAAAAGTAATATATTTTTTAACTCCAGCTAGAAATTCTTTATAGTATTATTCTTATTAGTTTTGTTTTCAATAATGACATGTTGCCGGAGCTCTAACATGATTTTTCTTTTGTATATCTCAAATTATTTTGAAGATTAAGTTGATAAATTGGGAAAATGATTGTAACTGAATAAGATCAACCAAGAATAGAATATAAACTGATATCAAAACTCAGTAATAGAGTAGATGTTTGTCAGTATCTTAATTTTGTAACTTTACTTTTAATTTGAACTTCGACCCGCCTTTAACGCAGGTTTTTAATCATCATTACTTTAAAAATTGATTGGATCATTTTTATATCTTAATGTTCTTTAATTATTTTTATGAAATAGAAAATCTTGTGTGGTAGTCTACTTAGGAATATATCATTTGTTCATAGAAAATCTCATGGAGAATCTTAATAATTGAGAAATTTAATGAATTTTTCATTTTATTTTATTATTTTGTATCAACATTTTTTTTTTGAAATTATGGTAATCAAAATCATTTTTCATGCATGTCTCCTAGATCCTCTCTGAACTTACAAATTCTTTTGAATTTTGATTCCGAATAGTTTTAGTCTATGATAACCAAAGTTTGTGATCTGGTGGTGATTAATTTGAGAACAAATCCTAATACGGTAAAGCTGCCAAGATTCGAGTCTCGGCTAATAAAGAATTAACATTTTGGCATCACCAGAAACAAGAAACCGACATGTGAGCTGAAAACGTAGGCTGCTAACATGTGGCTAGTCTAGATTCATTTCTGTGAAGGCCAGGATATCCTTATATAATTCGGAAAAAAAAATTATCAATTTTAAATTTTCATTACATATAGTCACTAAATTATATCCAATCTAATGTTAAACTGGTTTGATAGATGAATCTAATTGTCATATATATATTGTTTACACAAGAATTCAAGGTATGAATAGATAGAACATGTTATAATATTTTTCTTTTTCTACAAATATGATATAGTTCGTTCATGTTATAGTGTTTTTAAAATTGATTGTTTAAATATATAGTAATCAATCATATAGGGGTTATATATGATACGCGCATAGTCTATTCATTTAAACGTTTCATAAAATGCTATGGGATAAAATGATTATAATATTCTCGGAGCTTAATCGAGATAGTTTTGTCAGTCGAGATAGAATAATATGCCAATTATTGAAAATATTGGATAATTTTTTTGCTTTATTCTGTAACATTATATGAAAATGACATAATACAGACGACCCAAACTCTTTTAGATTAGTGCCAACTTTAATTTGACAAAATTTGTATTGCCATTATGGCGACATTCTATGTACACATTCTACAGGTCTGCCAGTAATGATTTATTTTCCAGAAAAAAATTATATAAGTCAAAACTTTGTTTTTTTTTTTTTTTTGGGTCAAAAGTCAAAACTTTGTTTAAAAAACTATAAGAAATTAAGAAAGGAAGAACGTGAAGCCAAATTATTTTGTACATTGTTGAAACAGATTAGATTAATAAAATTGCATTTTAAACCAACTTTTTTCTTGTTTTTATATTTTTTTTGTTCTGAATTTACTTCCATTAACCGGAAAATGACTCTGATATCATCCCAGCCAGCCTCAACAAGACCACAAGCATGTAGTAACCAAATAGGTGCAGAAGAGAAAACAATAGCATCAAAATATCGATGAAAAACAATGCATGTTCGGCAAAACTATCACCCTTGGTTCGAGCTTCATGATGCGTATGAGTAGTGAACCCATGACCTCTCTGTATACAATGATTTTTATCTTTAGGCGTTTCTCAAGATCTTCAGATGCCAAAACGTTCTCTAAGAAATATAGATTTCAAGTAAACGGAAAAGAGACAACAATGAAGTTTTACAATGCGTTGTTGCAAGAAAACGTAAAGGAACACAATGTGGTTGGTTTTAAGATGTCATTGATAAAATGATCATCATCATTCATCAGCAACCATCTATCATTGCCTGCGAGCAGCTCTTGACGCCATAGCTCGTAGGTTAGCTCTTGCTCTCGACAGAGAAACATCCGACGAAGAAGAAGAAGAAGAAGAAGAAGAGGAAGTTGCCCCAGCCGCCGTAACGCCAAACGCAGACGCGAATTCCTGCCGCTGTAACCGCAACGCGAACGCTGCATCACTATCTTGATCCAACCTCACACTCCCCCCTCTCCTCCTCCTCTCGCTTCTCTCTTCAGACACAAGTAACCTCGAGATATCCTCTCTCTGCAACCTAGCTTGAAGCGCAGTTTCTCTGTTCCTGCTTCTTAGCCTATGATTAGAGTCTCTAGGGGTCGGCGTTTCCTTGCTTAGGAAGTTAGCGGAAGCAGAAGCTCGCTGTGCTTCGACTTCTTTAGGGAACAGAAGCTGGATTGTGTTCCAAAGAACCGTATTCACCGTGCAATACTTTCCATTTCTGCATAGTTAAACACCATTGTTATATAAAGTTCAAAGCTTTTTCTATCTGAAAAACTCATAGAGTTTGATTACCCTATAAGTTGCCTGCATTTAGGGCATTTCCTTCCACACTTATCTGCTGCAGACCGTAAACACTTCTTGCAGAAGCTACACAGACACAAGATTGAACAAGTCAATACCAAATTCACCATACAAAGACAATCATGTGGTGTTTGTTGTGTAGTTAAATCTACCTGTGTCCACAAGTTGTAGTACTTGGTTCAAAGCAAATCTCAAGACAAATCTGCAGAATCACAAAGCAAACAGGTTTAAGAACACTAATCAAGTAATTACCCAAAAAAAAATCTAAAGATTCAGAATCATACTGCACAAGACAGCTCGTCACGAAGCTTATCAATGCAAGGAAGAACAACAGAAGTTGTGTTCTTCTCCTCTGGCAAGATCTTCTCATCCTCCTCTGCCTTCTTCTCTTCTTTTGTTTCTGGTTTTGTCTCCTTGTTCTTTCTCTTCTTCTTCTCTGCAGATTTTTCCTCTGAAACCAAAACAGAGCAAAAATAAAAAAAATTCAATCTTTATCTCTAATTTCATGGATCCTAATGTTTCCACCACAAGATCAATAAAGGTAGTACCTTCGCGTCTAATTACTTCATCAAGATCAATAACAGGTAACGGATTAGAACTCTGCTTAATCCTTTGCCTCCTGGAATTCAAAATAAAAATCGAAACTTTTATAAAAACAGAGGATCCTAATCTGAAGAAACCCTAAAGAAAATTGGTTACCTTCTTGAACCCGAAGAAGGTGGGCTTGTTTTAGACAACAGATTGGATCGTCTCCTTCTCTTAGATGAACTTCTTTCAGGGGTGTCTTCCACCACGAAGCTAGCGATTATCAGATCCTCTTCGTCCCAACCCGCCAGAGCCGCCGCCGATTTGAATCTCGGGCTGATAAAAATCTCCGCGCTTGATCCATCTACGGATCGATTAGTAGCTTTGGATGGTGTTTCACTCACCATTTTCGAGATCTAGGGCTCGTGTTTACTGTTGATTCCTCGGAGAACGCTCCAGAGAGAGAGAGGAAGGAAGATAATAGTTCTCTCCAACGGTCGGATTCCATTTTTTTAAATCTTGATTTCTAATGGGCCTATGGGCCTATGTAACTAAGATATTTACATTTGATTTCTTTCTGCTTTTACGTATCTATTCCGTATTTACTACATTTTATTTGTAAACTGCCTTATTTTTACAGAGAAATTACAGAGAAAAAATCTGTCTTACATGAACTAAAAGAAAATTATTTTGAGTTTTATTCAGCTCTTGTTAAATCTGTCGACCTATCCTAGTATGGGCCAACGAGGCCTTTTTAACTCTATCTTCATCTTCCTCTCCTTCCCATATCAAACGCTGCGTTTTATTGTCTTTGAACCTCTCCCATACTTGATCTCTAAGCCCAGTGTCATTAACCTCACAGAATCTCTCGGCCCAATCAGGTGGTTCGACCGGTCGGGTTCCCAAACCGGGTGCCCGATCTCTCGACCCCACATTCTCATCGTTCTGCCAATCCGCCACGTAAGTCGCGACTCTCCTATAAAACTTCTCTTTAAAAACCTCCCAAACCTGATACTTGTAGTGGTTAATTACCATAACATCCTTATCCACGTCAGCAAACGTGAACGTATCTTTCAAATGAAAATGGTGCACCACGTTGATCAGCGTCGCGTTCATCGCCTCCGGCCGGAGTATGCTTTTGTGTCTCTCCGGTAAAACCACACGGCAAGTGTATCCCTCAGTGACTCCACCACGAGGCCGTTTACGCAAACCGGACGGTCCAAAACTGTGGCACGGCGTTCGAATTTCACCTATCGTATTGGAGACGGTGTGGTTTCTGATGATGCTGGTTAATGTTTGACCGGAAGGGATGTAGTAGAACTCGTCGACGTCGATGAACGCGACCCAATCGCAATCGCTCCTTGCACGAATCGCGCAATTGGAGAATCCCGCTTCCTGAGTCTTGATCCACGGCCAGAAATGTCTCGTGATGTTGTAGCCGCGGCTTTTGAGATCTCTGATCTCTGCGATTATATCGTCGTCGCTGTTGTTGTCGTAGATGAACCACCGCTGAACGCCGATTCCGGCGTGGTACATCACCCACTCTCTTAAAACGGCGGCTGCGTTTCGCGTCATGGTACAGACGCACATCTCAAACGGTTTCCGTCGCGGCGGGTTAATGATCCGACCCGGTTGAGCGATCGAGGGAAGCATTCCGGTTCCTCCTTTAATTCTAACCGAGACTTTAACCGGCCCATGGGCTGATTTTGGGCCGCCATCTAACACAGTTAACGGAGTTCTGCACCGTATAATCTCCTGCGCCGCGGAGATCACGTCTGATCTTATTAACCGATTATGTCTCGCGAAATCCCAGCCGTACACGCACTCGTATCTCGACACGTCGGCAACTCTCCCCGGCCGTAGATTTAAACCCTTGACGAAAACCACCGTGGAGTTATCGTGATCGATCACGGCGTCGTAAACAAGCCAATCCCATTGGTGAGTGGGCCCAGCGGGAATGTGATCATCCGCCGTCCATCTCGACACCGCAAGCGATACGTTGTATCCACGTGGCGTTTCAGGGCACCGTACGATCTGGCCGTTAAATTTGTCGCTGTCAACCGCCGTCGGATACTCCTTCCGTAGCTTCGACGAGTCACCGCCGCCGGAGAAAACGCAAACCAGATCGCCTTTGGTATATAACCGAAGAGACGGAGGGTATTTAAGGAAAACCAGCGTCTGCTCAGGTAACTTCACCGCTTCGCGAATCGAAACCGCCGGAGACAGCGTTACGGACTCACGGCGGAGAACCGCTTTGGCCGTTGGGAAGTTTATCGTCGTACGTACCACCGGGCGAAACTTACCTGCTAAATTTAAATTTTTAGTTTCTGATTAACAGAATTGAAAAAATAAAATAAAATAAAAAACTCGGATCATAATTATACCTCTAAAGACGAACATGGTGGAGAAGAGAACGAAGGAGAAGACAAACAGAACGACGAACCAGAAAAACGTCCTCCACGTTAGAACGACGTCGCTTCCGCAAACACCACTGAGTTTCCTACGATTTTTCATCTCCTACGCCGCCGATATCGCCGGCGTTGGCCGTCTATGTATTGGAGAAGAAGCTATGTTCTATGTTGCTCCTTCTTGTAAGCCCCCACGAGAATAAAGGTTGATGATTAGCAGAAGAATAGAATTTCTTTATTTTTCTTTTCAAATTTCCTTTTAATTAAAAAAAAAGTAAAAAATAAATTTACCTGAAGAATATGAATGAAAGTCACGAACTTGGGGGAACGAGAAATTCTCTAAAACTACTGGTATCCTATTAATTTAACTGCTTTATTGAGTAAATGAATTTACTTTCACCGACGGTTTTTTTTACTTCACTTTCTTTGACGTTGAGTTTTTGCTGAGAATCCTTTTAACTTCTCTCATCCGGTAATTAATAGGAAAATCACCTAATTAATCATTTATTTATTAATATAATTTTCGTATAAGTCACATTGGGAAAAAAATATGTTTATAGCTTCACGAGTTATACTTATACCTTGCATATAATACTTATACATTGACCAAAAAAAATAAAATAATAATAATACTTATACCTTGCGTATTATATGTTTATATCTTTACAGCTTTTATAACTTTAAAGTCTTTAACCATTTCAGAGAAAATATTTTTTATATTGTTTTGATTTTCCGAGTGAGGCGTGAGCTTATTTAGGTAGTACTCTACTCGCCACCTTTATCTTTGACTAAAGTTTGTGGAGTAAGTGGGACCCAACCAGCACTAAGTTCCACTATACGTCGTCGTTTGTTATTCGTTATTAAAAATCAAAGCAATTCAGCCCAAAAGGCCTGTAATTGGGCCAAATAATGAACGTTAACGGGGAGTGAGATGATCTGAGCGAGAAGAGTCGTCGTCTGAACAAGAAAATGTTGTCGATTACGAGAGTGATTAGCCGGAGAATCCACGGAAAGGGTGATGTAGCTGTTCCAAAACTCTCAGGATTCTCTATTGTATCTCCCAAAAACGTAAGCTTCCGCTGTGTGTTTTAAAACTCTGCATTCGACGATATTGGAATCTGATTAATCGATTATCCGTTTGAAGGTTGAGGTAGAGTATGCAGATGGCAGCAAGTTCAGTTTCTCTTCTGAGTTTCTGAGAGTGCATAGCCCAGCTGCTGATGGAAAAGTCAGATCAATCGGTGGTGAAAAGGTGAAAACTTTATGCATCAAAGATGGTTTCCAAGCCACATGATTTCTAGACTTTGATACTCTTGTCTTTAGCTCATCTTCTAGGCATGCTTATTGCAATAATGTGACAGCTTCCTTTTGAGGGCTACACTAGCATTGGATGCTGGTTTTGTTTGTTTGTATGTTTCTTGGACCAGCTAAGATTATAGCCACTAGCGAGTTGTTCTTTCTCCCATGTCCTAACTTATACTTTGGTTCTAGATGGATTGTTTGCAAAAATCAAGTCTAGTTGGTTTGGTTCTTTGGCTTTTGTATAACCATTCAGTGAAATTAGTGACAGCTAGTCCGTTGTTCTCGTCACAACATGTACTTGAAACTCAAGACCGAGTTTTAGTTTATGTAGATGAGGCTACGGCTAGCCAATATGTTGTATTGTTGTTTCTCTACCTTACGACTACTAGTTTGCTTGCTCTATTGGGCCATTGGCTGAAAATTGGTAGATCCTTGGTTTGTTTCGAAAAAGATGATGTCTTTTAAGTATGAGTCGGCAATGATGTATGTGATGCTATGGCAACTGACTACTTTGATCATTAATATAAAGTCAAAAAGTCTGCAATGATGTTGATTCTAGCAATGAGTCCTGGTGTTGTTTTCTTTGCGTTATGGCTACTAGTTTTCACTTCTTATGGACGGTTTTTATCAAAAATGCAGTCTTTAAGAATCTTAGCAATTAGTCTTGCTGTTGCTCGTTTGCCTTATTAATTGTCTGACTAATCAACATAGATTCTAGTGGGACAAACTTTAAGCTCTACTCTTTACACTATGGCATCAAGTTTTGCTGATTTCATCTTTGGCCTAATCAATTTTTGTTTTTGTTTTTTTCAATCAGGTGATATCTGGAAGGCGGTATGTAGGAATCATGTCTGCAGAACCGGTGGGAAACTATGGGGCAAGGTACTAACAAATCCCTCTCAAGGTCATTCATTATAACTTAAGCCACCAGAGATGCTGAGAACTTTTGTTTTAGTTTTGCTTAGAACTTTTATTTTTTATTTTTGTTTGAGGATTCAGGTTAGTGTTTGATGACTTGCATAGAACAGGAATATACCCATGGGACTATTTCTATGAGCTTGGGAGCAATAAGCTTGGTCTCATGAGAAGCTATATCAAGATTCTTCAAAAGCATCATCTCAGCCGTGAACCTCCTCCGAGAAGGAAATGATTCTTACCAATGTGTTTTGCAACTTTTATTCAAAGTGTGATAGAATCCATGTTGTGCAGAAACATGGAATCTTGTTTTCTTTCAGAGTGCTCTTATTTAAAATCACCCTCATTAGACGTGATTATAAAACCACGAATATTCTGCAAAACGTCAAACACACTAAAAGTTTTAAAATAGTAGTCATCTTTTTTAATCTTCAAGTCTCCTCACTTATTATTTTCATATAAAAATGTTCTCTATAATTATTTATGTTAATAGTGTACACCAAGCCCTTTGTACGTAATATATTTTTTGCTTTCGATATCAGAAGTTTCATTGTCAAATCGTTTTATATTTTGAGCTATCGGACATTTGCTAGATGTATATTTTTGCATTAATTAACTTTTATTTGTCAACGTATATTTTAAATTAATAATGTGAATACGTATTTGTTTTTCGTGAATAAGTATACTATGTTGTTTTAAAATAATTTAAATTTCCAAAAGTTTTAAATATACAAGGGGATATGATAACATAATGTGGGCTTCGCTCGCTACTTCTGCCCTTGATTTATCTTTTTTAGTGTAGCCCCAACTAATAATTCTATAGCTTTTTGGGACAATTATTGATTATTCAATAGATTAAGACATAAATACTTTATTTTATAGCGACTGAAATGTGTAGAATCATTGAAACTTAAATTAATAACTGAAAAAACAAAGGAAGTTGTAATCATTAATCGCTAAACGTTAAAACGAATGCAAAATAAAACAGCTTTATATAACCGGTCTGGAATAGTGTTGCTTTCTGTGATGGTTGA
This sequence comes from Brassica oleracea var. oleracea, assembly GCF_000695525.1. Lineage (NCBI taxonomy): Eukaryota > Viridiplantae > Streptophyta > Magnoliopsida > Brassicales > Brassicaceae > Brassica > Brassica oleracea. Next base: position 45,436,611 of record NC_027749.1, read on the forward strand.
AGCGTAATGTATCGTACTAACTACCATGTTAGAGATTACTTGCAATCTAAAGCTGTCTTTTTGGTGTTACAAAATATTCTAAAACGGTTGTACACACCAACGTTGATACCTCCTACTTCATCTACTTTATTTACCACCAACGATCCAACGAAACTATATACAATTAGAAAAAAAAAAAATTATATACGATTAAAATGTTTTTAGGGGAAGTAACATCGAATCTAATAGAACTCATAAACCTCTGAAAAAATGCAATATGATTTGCTTACTTACATTCACTTTTTTGTTGTTGTTTGATTAGCAAACTTGTTTACCTTTTCAATACATTGTCAAACTACTATTAGCACTTGTTGACTCTTCATCTTTGTATCTCGATTAGATACATGGTTTATTGTAAAATAAATATTCTTGGAAATCAACATTTTAAATCGCTTAGTCCAAAGCATTTTAATACTATCAAGAAATGTAGATAACCACGATACAAATACCATTCTTGTATTGTTCCAAACTTTTACCAAACGGTGTTGCTATAAAGTCTAACCAAAAAGTTGTGATAACATATCAAACGCAAATTAGATGGTGGTGAAATTATATTTTATGCAGGGTAGGTAAATATTAGGTGTTTTTAAAATAGTGGTACAATGATACGTTTTGTTACGAGATAGTAATTCATATAGAGGATCAGATGAGCAAGCTCACTCCCAACTCATTAATGTTTATATAATATCCCTGAAAATCATAAAATCGTATTATTATTTTTCAGATCTTATAAACTCTATCTTAACGCACTTATATTTCCCTGTCAAACTGAAAAAGAGAAAGAAAATAAACTGGATGGTGAAAATAGTCTCTTGCAAAAAATATTTTAAATAAATACATTAAAGATTTTCTAATAACATGTTCTCATTACATTACAAAGTACAAACATTCATATAGACATAAAGTAACGTTCAATTTACATATAAACGGGAAATCCTGGGTTTAAATCCATTTTATTTTATTTTTGTAAATTGTAGTTGGTAAAAAAACATTCCAGAAATAGAATTAAAAAGTTTCATAATAAATAAAAATATGCAAATATTAAAGGACTCGAAAATCGGTTGCCAAGAAGAAGACCAAGTTTCTGGAATTTCTGACAAGAGGAAAAAAAAAATTTGTCAGCCAGAAAACATTTTATTTTCCTTTTGCTTCAATTCTCAACCACTTCATTTCAACGACCACACATATCATAAAATCATTTCTTCCAAGTTTTTATAATTCTAACCCCTTTTTTTTTTTTTTTTTTTTTTTTAACACCCCCTTTTCAATTCCTATCCTCAAAAAATAACAAAAACTTACAAAAATTTAAACATTAATTTATGTTTTGATTTTATCTTCAAATTGTTGGTGGGACCCAGATCTAAATAATATTCTTGAGATCTTCTCCCCACCTCAGCTTGAGAGAAAATCTGAGTTCCCTTTCAACGACATACATACAGAGAGAGAGAGAGAGAGATTAAACATTTCTCCCCTTTCAAATTTTGAATTTCAAGAGACGTTTTATTGACGACGAAGCAAAAACACTTTCCTCAGAAAAATAAAAATAAAAGCTTTAATTTTGTTTGTTCATCTTGAAGCTAAAAAATGGGTGAATCTGCAGTTCTAGCTCATTCATATTCCTTCGCAGCTCCTATAACCCGCACCGATTCTCATGAGGTTAGTTTCTTCTTCTACGATTTATTGATTCCTTTCTATTTTAAAAAGCTCTGTTTTTTTTTTTTTTTTTGGAAATTTTCCCGGAAAATATCCAACGGAAACTGGGCTCTGTTCTATAAGCTTTTCATGAATACCCACCAAGAAAGTTTCAACCTTTATCGATATTGAACAACGAAAGCTTCTGGGTTTGTTGTTAATGGAGTCTCTAAGAAACCAAATATGAAAAGTTTCATTCTAGAGAGAGAAAGTAGCAGATAGTTTCAGCTGAAAGTTTCCAACTTTGGATTCTAGAGAGAGAGAGGAAGCAAACGATTAGTTTCTTCATTAGATTCAACTGAAAAGTTTCGAACTTTGTGATTTTGATTTGAGTTTTATTTTATTTTTATTTTTTTTGCAGGATCACACGAACCATGCGCTTAGCCAATCAATCTCGTTTGGGAAGTTCATGACGGAGAATCTTGAGTGGGGCAAGTGGTCAACGTTTTCGCACAAGAAGTATGTAGAAGAAGCAGAGAAGTACTCTCGTCCTGGCTCCGTCGCTCAGAAGAAAGCCTTCTTCGAAGCTCATTACAAGAGAATAGCCGAAGCCAAGAAAGCTGCAACGGAAGAGCAACCTACCGTAACGCCTGCTGAGGTTTTGCTTCAGGCTTTGGAGACGCAGCCTCCGTTGAGTTTGTTACCGGAGGAAGAATCAACCACCGAGAGGAAAAGTATTCAAAACGACGACGTTCTTGCTGGTGCTGTGGATGATGAAATGGAAGAAGAGATGGAGAATGGTTTGGTTGATGAGTGTGATGACAAGGAGCAAGATGAAGAGTTGTTGAAAGAGGAGAAAACTAGGAGATCGATGACCAAGAACAGACCGGTGTTTAGATTGTCTCTGGAGAAAACAATCCCCCCTCCTAAACCTATAGATACAAGGACAGAGATTGCTACTACACCAGAGAAAACAAGGTTTGTTGTTTCTCTCTATGTAACACTAATCTTTGTCGGCAAAATATATCACTCTTTACTGATTGTTTTCAAAATACAGCGAAAGACCGATAACTCAAATCTCAGGGAAGACTGAAGAGAAACCAGTTCACCGCAAGAAATTCAGTTTCTTCAAGTAAGTCAGACTCTCTCTTTGTGTTTTTCTTCTTTGTTATTATTGGTTTTGTTACTGTTTTTGATTATGGTTGGTTCTTTGTTTTACCTCCAGCTGTTTCAGGGGTGGTGCTAAAACTCGAGATCAGAATCATAGCAGGAAGAAGGTAAGAAGATCTTTCTTCAAATGAAATCACATGGTCACATCAAGATGATTCTCATATTATCTGTTGCGTGTCGCGCAGGGAAAGAGGGAGACAAAGAAACAGAAGAAGCAGTTTCTCTGTCTTTGTTTCAAGCCCAAAACTGTAAGAAGGGAATCTTAAAGAAAGCCTAAAGAAGCTTAAAGAAAATAACGTTGAAGAAACTCTTTGGGAAACAAAGACACTACACACAAGTCTTGCACATGGCGAATGGAAGAATAAAAGAGATCGATCTTAGGGTTCTCAAAAACTCAGATCGTTCGATCAAGCTACTACTTAGTGATTAAACACAAACTATTTCGTTATTACGTAGATGTCAACGAGTATGCTTTTTTTTCACCAGTTTATGAAGAGAGACTCGAGTACAATAGGAAAAAAAAAACTGGAAGTAGCTTCTTTTGTTTCATGTACTATGTAATGAAGAACAAGTCCAGTTTCTTGATTTGATCTGAATCTTGTTCTTTGAACTTGGCTCTTGTTTGATAATCACAATACTAAAGGTATCAACTTTACGTAAAGGGTTATATAAAATAATCAAGTTACATTCTACTAAAGAAAAAGCTGATCCACGTGAGAGGGGAATTATCGTTACTTTCTTTTTCAGACCAAACATCTTCTTCATCGTTATCCAACACATGTTCCATCATAACCCCAACATCATAAAAACTCATGCTTTCATCATTGTTTTGAGACCCACCATCTCCTTTATCGCTGTTATGTCCGTTCTCTCTCCCTCCATTGTTTCAGCCTCAGCTTCAGCTTTAGCTTCTCCTCCGCCTTTTTCAGAATCGTCGCCATTCCCGTTAAGATCGGATAAACTGATGAGGTTCAAAACGGATCCAGGTCCGGTATTGATCCGACACGTCAGCAGTTTGTAGCTGGACGAAGCGATGTCTGTTGTTTTCTCAGCAAACCGGAGGTTGTTTCTCTATGTTGCAATCACAGAAAAATGTTTCACAATCGTTGTTGCAACCTGCCGTTCAATTCTATGGCTAAGCTATGTTAATCTACCACGTTGTGTTCATGTGTAAGTAGATGAATATTTCTAAAAAACAATGCAGGTGGAACACAACAGAGAAAGATTAGTAGATGAGGTTTAAGTTTTCTTCACTTTTATTACTTAAAAGAGATTTTGAGCAAGATACAACCACAAAGCTCATCTAATTGGGAAGACTTGCCAAAAGAGTTTCTTTCAGGTGCTAATATCTGGCAACAACAATACAAAAAATGAATTGAAAATCCAAGACTCTGTGAAGATTATTAGCTTCAGTGACCGCACAACACTTCAAAAAGCAGTTCAACGCTGAAGCTGCTTGATATGCGCGATCTGTTTGCCTGGGTTCAAACCCTTTGGACATGCACGAGCACAGTTCAAGATTGTATGGCAACGGTAAAGCTTGAACTCGTTGTCAATAGCCTCAAGTCTTTCCTTAGTGTACTCATCACGACTGTCGCTTATCCACCTGCACATTTGAAAACAAGTATTTTGTTAAAATACACATCGAATGGTCAAAACGTTATCTACTGCCTCGATTAACATCAGCTTCCCAAAACCAAAAAAACATTGAACATACTGTTCCTATAATTAGATACATTGGAAACACCAATTCAAGCACAAAAACAGAAGTGAAGCTCCACAAAAGTCCAACCAATACAGCTAACAACAAGATATATATACACGAATCTTCCCAACCATCCATGCAAATTCTGAAAACAGGTTCCTAAGTCCTACAACATGCACCCATCAAAAAAAAAAAAAAAACTCGAATAGTGTTACAAACACATCGAAAAATCAAAACTTTATCTACTGACTCGATAAAAAAAACAACTTCCCAAACCAAAACATTGAACATACCGTTTCTACAATTAGACACAAGCCGAATCAATGACTATACATGAATCTTCCCAACCATCCATTCAAATTCTCAAAGCAGGTTCCTAAGTCCTACAATTTGCAACCTATTCCCATCAAAAACCCAACTTCTATATCCACTATTCACAAGCCATCAACACTATCAACCTCGTATCTTTTACCTGTTAGCATGTAGCAAAGCAGCAGGGCCAAGATAAGACTCAGGGTTCCACCAATAACTAGGACACGACGTGCTACAACACGCACAGAGAATACACTCATACATCCCATCAAGCTTAGCCCTATCCTTCTTACTCTGCAAAATCTCCTTCCCAGGCTCAGACGCCGGACTCTTCCTCTTCAGCCACGGCTCGATACTCTTATACTGATTATAAAAGTTCGTCATGTCCACCACCAGATCCTTGATCACGAACATATGCGGCAAGGGAGTGATCGTCGTCTCCTTGGATCCCTCCTCGATCTTCGTCAAGCACGCGAGCCCGTTGCACCCGTCGATGTTCATCGCGCACGAGCCGCAGATCCCTTCTCGGCACGAGCGGCGGAAGGTGAGGGACGGATCCATCTCGTTCTTGATCTTGATTAGGGCGTCGAGGACCATCGGGCCACAGTCCTTGAGGTCGATCTGGTAGTCTTGGAGCTCGGGCTTGCTGGGGTTGTCGGGGTTCCATCGGTAGATCTGGAACGTCTTCAGGTTCGATGCTTTGCCGCCGTTATCCGTTGAGGAAGCTGTGCATCGCGACGGGATTAGCCTCGCCGCGGTGGTTAATCGCGACGGATTGGTTCTAACGAATCTTCCGATTAAACCGGAGGCCATTTTCAAGGAGCGAAATAAACGATGAAGATTTGAAATGGTTGAATATTAATTATCCCCTGTACGTAAAAAAGAGAAGTCAGTTTACCGATTTCTTATGACCTGGCGGCAATCTTCTCAAGAAAATTCTTATAATTCTATTGTTTGATTTTTTAGATTTTTTTTTTCTTTTTATTCAATCGCGTACAAGAAGTGGAAAACACCGTCGTATTTTTTAGAATTTTTTTTTTATTTAATCGCGTATCAATTAAAGGGAGATATGGTTTGAAACCGATAAAGACGGTCCGAGCATATGAGTTTGCTTCTCGACACTCTGAAGACTCAATCAGATCCATGGCGGCAAGAAGCGACGAGCAGATGAGTTTCCTTCTCTCCACCATCGATCAGATCGACGAGGTGAAGTTTGTCGATACTCTCGGAATATACAGAGTTTTTGGTTTCTCTAATTGGATTCGATAGCAATTATCGTCAGCTGAGATTGAATCGAGAATTCGATAGCGATTATCATCAGCTACGACTAGAAACTACGATCTGCTTATTAACATTTTGATGCTTTGTATGTAATTGAGTGATTAACCTGCAGAGATCGAAAGGTTCAAGAAGCTACATACATAATCGTTAAACAACTTCGTTGACCAGGTATTATTAACTTTTGAAGTTTTTCTAGCTATCTGTTTCTTGCTGTTGAGTTATTGATTCTCTTAAACTGGTTTAACATTCAGCTTGAGCATCGAACTAATTGCCACGTGAAGAGAAGTATTTCGCGGACTGTCTCCTGATGGAACAAGAAGAGAAAACTGACATTTACAACAAACTTGGATTCGACTTCAGTCTCTGAAGAAGGAATGTAAGATTCTCTTCTCCTTACTAACTCAACAAGCATTTAG
>NC_027749.1:45444049-45459601 GCF_000695525.1 Brassica oleracea var. oleracea
TGCAAATCACTTTTTGACAATACACATTTAATATCTTTCTTTAAACGATTTCATTATTTATTAGGGGTCATTAATATGAGAAATAAATCGACTTTATATATATAGGAGACACCCAAGGTCTTAAAATACAAACATTCTGCTCTTACAAGAACAATGGCAATGGTGCGAGCCTCCAAAAACATTGTTTCTTATATTAGAGAATTAAAACCCCGTAAAGATACGTCGCGTATTGAAGTTAGGATTGTTCGCTTGTGGAGAAACTATAACAAAGAATCAGGAAACACCATTGAAATGGTTTTTGTTGATAAAGAAGTAAGTATAAATCACACAAATGCATTTTTTTGAAGGAATGGTTTATTATTCATTTCGAGATACACTTATTCTGTGTTTATAAAACTCTTATCATTTATAGAGTACTGACGCATAACTTTTATATGAACAGTCAGGGGACAAGAATTCATGCTTCAGTTGGTGAACAACTCATCAAAAAATTTGATGACAAGCTACACGAGGGAGATGCGATTGTATTTTCTTTATCTTTTCCTTAATTTGCTAACTAAACATCTATAATCTGTATTTTAACTTAAGTTTAAATTATACAATAATGTGAAAATGATGTGTACTCTGTGGGGTTGTTATGCTAAACAAGTATACGATTACAGTATGAGTAACATGTCCACGATGATTATTTGTGTTATCAGGTTCTGTTCTGTTAAAGAGTGGAAAGGTATATAATGTTGTTTCTATTTGTGTAAAATTATTACTCGCATAACATATTAATAAGATCAAAATAATTTGTAGGTGCTTACTCCATATCTAGCGGGTATAATTCAACCCATATTTTGCTCAACCCAACACTTGAATTTATTGAGGAGTTCAAAGCAAGGTATGTCTCCAGCTTCTTACGTTCCACAACTAGATCTTTTTTTTTAATTTGTGAACGTCATTTTTAACTGAAACGTTTTTAAATTATGTGTGATTACTTGATTTGGCAGTCTCCCTATTGATTCACTTGCTCTTACAAACAATGATAGTAGCCAATGGTCTGTTGGTACTGCTACATCTATTCGTGCCAGGTTTTTTGTTCTTAATGAGAAGCTAACCATAAGAGAGATCATTGATAGTACTCGGGTATATAGACTACACCCTTCACTTTTTAATTCTTTACACATGAGTATATTCCATTTGTTATCAATGCTTTTAACATATTGTCATTGCCGAATAGGTTGGCACTTTTGTCACTCTGGGTACTATTGAAACAATTGATATTGAACGTGGCTGGCAATATTTAAGTTGCAAATACCACAACAAAAAAGTGATGCCTACAACCAATGTTGATGCTGATAACCGTCCCTTGTTCTTCTGCAATACATGTGATAAAGAATACAGTGATGTCATTTCCAGGTATTGTATTTTTAGATATACACACATTTTAGTTAGGTAGATCGTCATCGAAATGATATGTGACGTTTATATACTCATGTTTTCAGGTTCAAATTAATTGCCCATGTTAAAGACGATAGCGGTGAGGCTAATTTTCTTTTGTTTGATGCTAATGCTCAACAAATTGTGTGTCATTCCGCCGCTGAACTCTATGACGAGGTACTTTTAGAAATTCCATTGTACATCAATTAACACAATAAATTCTTTTGTTTAACCTATCTCTATGTAATTGTAGAATGAAGATGAAGACTTCTTACTAGAAGCAGTTAGCGATCTCTTTGGTAAGATAGTCCTTTTTGAGATTTCAGTTGATGCTGATAACATCAAAGGAAAGAGCTCTCAGTATGTTGTTCGATTGGCTACTGATGACCGTGAAATGGTTGAGGAATTTGCTGATTTGCCTCCTAAACCGGTATTACACTGATTATAATTGCGAAGAATTTGATTGTTACATTAGCATAATATTGATTTGATTAAATTTTGTCTCTTGCAGGTCCTAATGTTGGAGTCCGCAGATGATATTTCCTCTGGTTCTAGTGGTTTTTCAGGAACTCCTTTGTCTAAAAGAAAAAGCGAACAAGATGAAGACAGTTGCCTTGAGGATCAACACTCTGTCAACAAGAAACTCTCTCAAAAGAATCTCAAGGGCGAGTGATCTGTCGGCTTTTGAAAAAGCTTTACTTTCTATTGTTATGGCTGTGTTTTTGCATCATTTTTTTAATTTGGTCTAACTACCTTTGTTTTTGATTTTTTTAAGATTTGGTCTAAGTACCTTTATTTTTGTTTTTGTTTGGATTAAAACTTTTAAAAGTTCCTAGCTAAACCAGATCCCCTTTATTAATACAATATACACAAGGACACAATTGGTAACGTTTAAGAATCATTACATTCGTAAAATGATAATCGAACTGATCCCCCTTATAGGCTTTTATTGGCATAAATACAATTTGCCAGATGGATAGTGATGAGTTAGGAGACCGATTGTATTCAGGAGCATCCCGTATTCTGACTATTTCGATGATTGTATGTCAATTTAATATTATTTCATGTTAACTTATATTTAGAAACTTATAAATCTATCAAATAATGTTAACCCGTCAAATTGCTTACAAAATTTATTTAATTTTTTGCAGGTTTCTAATTGATTTTGCTTTATTTTTCGAGAATTGTACTTCATAATTTATATTGTTTATGGATAATCTTTTGATTTTGATTTTTATTATATTTTCTTTTAATATGTCTACATAAATGTTTTTTTGTTATTTATGGAAAATGATATTATTCACCTAAAATAAAGAATTACGACATATATACTATACAATTCTAATTAATGATAATATAAAATCTGTTATTTCTAAAATTATACACTATTTATTCCATATTTTGAATGAAAGTATCTTCGTAAACACACAAATTATTTTGGGACATTGCAATTATACATACACACAATATCTGCCTCTTCGTACTGAAGTTACTTTGTTCCCTCTCGTCCATCTCAAATATTGAGTACCAGTTGTTTTTCATGGCTGATAAATTCTTCCAAAGACGGTGGTATTATGTTATAAAATCCGTTACTTCAAAAACTATATACGATTTATTCCATATTTTGAATTTTCTTATGTCCGCAGGGTGCGGACCGGTCACCTAGAACGAAAATTAGCAATATTAATTATATTATATTTATATATATATATAGTTATATACACACGAGATCACCCACGTGTGCGCTTTTGTAGATGTGAGGCTCAAGATTCATAGAGCCGTAGATCTTTTGAACTAGTAAAGCTTCGAGACATTACGACCGTTTGTTATGGATACCCATTTAGGTCAATCGTGGCGATCACTCCACTGGATATTTTGGAGGCGAGGGTGTTACCTAAGACGTGGCAATATTCCATTTGATGACTTTCGAAAAAGAGGAGCTGGCAAGAGGAAAAACACACGAGGAACACTTTGTCGCATGACTCGCATAACATTTTTTTACCATGCATAAACATTTTTTTCACCATGTATAAACTTGAAGTTCAGCAACATGAGAGCAAACAATGAGAACGTTTTGTATGTGGAAAGTTTTTCTAATTGGAAGAAGTTCCGAGCCGAAAGAGATAGAGAACAATGTATATATTTTGAACAAGTTTGGGTGTTGATGAGAATTGGGATAATTCATATGGTGGACAATACATGAATCATTAGTCTCTTCTCAAATATCAATATGAATATATTCTCTTCACCGCATTAATGTTATGGTTTATGAATTAACTTGTTGATAAGATTCATGGGCTTCCAACTTAAAACCAATTGGCGGTAAGTGGAGTGGCCCAAATCCCTTATATATTACTCAAATCCCTTACATATTTCCAATGTGAGATCTTTTCTCCAACACCCTCCCTCGAGATAATGGTGGGTATAATCATTAATCTCGCAGAATCCATCATATCCCTTCCAAGAGGATGCTTTATTTTCTAACAATCTCGGCGGAACTGAGCCTTCTATGGGCCATCAGTTAATGGGATGATTGGGCCACTGTCCGGGCCGGATTACTGGATCAGGGTATTGGGCCGGCTCTGTTACCATGATAAGATTCATGGGCTTCCAACTTAAAACCAATTGGCGGTAAGTGGAGTGGCCCAAATCCCTTATATATTACTCAAGTCCCTTACATATTTCCAATATGGTATTTTTTCTCCAACACATGTTGATTTGGTACATTCCTTTATTGTGCGGAATGTTCTTATAATCCATTAACCATGTTAATTAGTGTTAGCCAACTGAAATATTTGTTGATTAAAGTGTATATATTTTCACCACTAACGTTGTTAAACGATGGAATCTAAACACAAATTTCGAATTATTTGACTGTGAGTCTATAATAATGAATGATTATGTATGTGCACTTACATTTGCGGTCTTCTTATCTCACTTTGGGTACTATTATTAGAATCATCTAAAAATACGTAGATTTCATGTTTAAATTTTGGATCAAAACTATAACGTGGTGACACATTGTACAAAACTTGGACAAATGAGTTTTAAATCAACATCAAATCATTAAAACTTGTAGGATGTTAAGAGAGAAAGAAGTCATCAACCCAAATGAATTCTATCTAATACTAAATTCCCACGGACGACGCCTCTGTATTTCACCTTGATTATGTGACATATCAGAAGCATATAGTCTCATGCCGCTGTTATTCTCTATCTCATATACATGAGGCTTTGCTTGTCTAAAACAAGCATACATGCACCATGATGAAGGGTGAAGGTGCATCAACACCAATATAAATTTATTTCCAGCTATTTATAGTCATATTAACCATTTAGTTAGAGTTTCACCATTATGTATCATATCATGGTACAATTTTTATTATCATGAATTACCCAAAATGAAGTTAAAGTCAAATGGATGACATTTTTAAACGGATTTTATATCATACAATACTGGTTCTTTGTTTTCTATAACAACAATTCGATCTTCAGAAGTTTTTGGATGTTGATACACCTCTTCAACGCTACAGAGCTAGCTGATCTTAAATCCAATTAAACATTTTTCTTGATCAAAATCAAAGTAAAAGAAAGAAACTAATTCCCAAAAGTTATAAATCTAAGATCAATCAGTCAGATTCATAAAAACCATCTTACAAAAAGAAACACTAGAGAAATCAATCCCTAAAAAAGTTACAAACTTAAGATTAATAGTAGATTCAGATCCAATAAAAATTAAAAGTTTGAAAGTGAAAACTAATTTGTCCGAGAAGAAGAGCTTTGTATTTTTCTCCATATTATTGATTTTACATAATAAACATAATATTTTTTTCCGCTTGCTTCATCTCTCTCTATATATATTTTTGTCTACACTCCAAAGTGAGAAACAAGAATAAAAATTAACACAAAAGAGAAAATCAGAGAAAAAATTTACACATTAAATACATACATGGCGATAGGTGTCATGATTTGATTTTTGTCTCACAACAATATCTCTAATTTCCATTTTATATTTTACTAATTATGTTTATTCTTGTATTTGTTGCAGATTGTATGTTGATGCAAGAGAGCACTTTCGTCTTCTTTTTGAAGCCGGTTATTCCATCCAACTAATTTCCAATAACGGCGTCTAAGTATTTCTCATTTCATGTATATCTATACTATACTAAAAGTTAAATATATTCAAAGGAGAACTATGCCGCATAGGATTAAAAATTTAACCAATAGGAAAGAGCCATCTGTCCCATCTCCTAAAGCATCTCTCTCTTCAGCCTTTGTCGCGGTAAGGTTAACGATTCTGGCCTTTTCCACTTCTTCATTCATCTTCATCGCCTTCCAGCTTCCCTTTCAGTTGTAAATCACCATTCAACTTCTCCTCCTCCCACTAATACATCTATTTTTGCATTCATCAAATCGAAGACAACAACTCCACGAATTACTATTCCACTTCCCCTCTAAACCCTATATATATATATCTATACGCCAACTCCACTAATACTGCTCAAAACATTTCGTAGTTGCAGAATACTAGGTAAATTTTAGTTACAGGATCTACGGCTCCGCCTTGAAAGTCAGGCTTCCATGTCAGTTCTGATTTTGTTAGCCTTTTACCATCAGACAGAGAATACTAGGTCGATTTAGGTTTAGAAGTCTTCCATCTGATTGGAATATGTACCATCTTATTCAGTGTTTCCCAATTTGTTTATATCACAATGCTGCAACTGTAATTAACATCTCAAGCAGATGTAAATTGCTCAATCAGATGATGTGGAATTGTTGTTTTTCCTTCCAAAGCAAAAGTTTTTCGTTTTTAATTTTTGGAAGTTGCTCGCTATTCTTTCTTTGGTGTTCGTAACTCTCCTCTCCATTATGCTGCCGCCCAGTGCCACCACGAAGTATCCCAGTTTCTAAGATCTTAGAGATTTTAACAAGTTTTGATCTTTATGGTAAGGATGATCCTAATATGGGTTTTGTTGTTTATATCCACAGATATTTTATGTGTTGGTGGAATCAGGAGTTGATATCAATCTCTGTAACTAACGTGGACAGGTTATAGCTTTGTACAAACGACTTTGATGCAGGCTTGCCAACATGGTCATTTGGAGGTCGTTTGATTCTCATTCGTTTTGGTGCTAATGTAAGCATTTGATAAACTTTTATTCTCACAGATTGAGTGATTGTGTTTGATTAATCGGGTTGATAGAATCACATATCATGTTAGATAACAGTAGTCCTCTTTATCATATCCTTTGTTTCATAATATAATGACTCCTAACACTTCTTTCTAACTGATTTTCTATTTTGTATTTATTTCATCACAAAACTTCTATAAATGTTTTATAAATGATTCTTAAGTATTTAGACCATTTTCAATGATAACACAAAAAAATAAACTATAATTCACTCTAAAATAGAGTAAGTCTATTATAGAGTTGGATTTGCTCCAATGGTTCACTCTATAATAGAGTTACTCTATAATATAGTAGATTATTAATTAATGTTATTTTTGTGTATCATTGGAATTAATTAGGAGAATTTAGTTTAGTCTTATTTTTTATCATAGATTTAAAGTTAATTATGAAAATTGTTATTTTTAACAAAAACAATTAGAAAGTGTATCAAACTTATGGTAAAATTAGAAATCCCCTAATTTAATAACATTTAAATATGTAATATGAGCGTTTGTATATGAACAATTTAATATATATCATACATTAGAAGGCACATTGTCTTATTTTGGTTGTTTTAAGTATCTTACAAACATTTGTATTATTTTAATACAAAAAAAAACTAACTAGATGCAAAATCACAACCCAAATCTTAATTATTATTTTTAACAAAAATATTATTTCGATTTATATTTAATAATCTATTGCGATTGTACCATACAAGATATTTCTTAACATGTATTTTTTCCTTAATGGGGAGAATTCACGTATCAGGATACAAAAATATATAAGACAATCATTAATTTTAGTCTTTTAACTGAGGTTCTTAGCTTTTTCTTAGATTTTAACTAAAAAAACTAAAAATCGTCTCTTAAATAAGAGATAGAAGAGCTGTCTCTTACCCGAAAAGTGTTAAAAAACACAAAAATGTCAAATCATGAATTAAGAACTCCGGCTAAGAGATCAGGATTAATCATGCCATAACCAACGCTTTGTATCTAATATCTATAATGTCTTTTATTTTCATTCTTGGAAAATCGATGTTGAAAAATAGGAACCTCATGAAAACTAATAACATTTAAGAAAATGAGATTTAGCAGAGAACGACATATAGAAAATAATATTTAGTAGATATATTTAGTCTTCATAACATAAGAACCTCATTAAGTGTTTGATTGGTAGAAGCTATAGATTTAATTACTTTGCTTTAGAATATAAAATGTAAGTCTTTCTATTGTAGCTATATAATCTATTGATATAGATTTATATCAATAACTTTCAAATAACTTTGCTCAAAAAAACTTTCAAATAACTAAATATAAAATTTAAGAAAAAAATTGATTTTCAAAACCAATATAATTTTTAATTTAACTTTTGAGTTGTATCTTTAAATTATTTTCTTAGAGCATGGTTAAATTAAAGTAGATGTGGAAAAAAAAGTGTGGAAATCATTCAGAGTAGTACTTACCAATCACCTTCGAAAACTATAGTATTTTTCTCAACAGTTCTGAAATTTCAGAAAAAATAAGAAATTAATTGTTTACTTTATATCGAGGTATCTACAAAACATATTTATTATATCCAACATTTTTAAAATTCGAAGAAAATTTTCAACAACCCCACTTTATTTTTCATGTATACTACTTCTAGAAAGATTAGTTTTCTTGGTAAAAGCTTAAACACTTAACCACTAATTATACAATACGAATCAGCAATATAGAACGAACAGAGGAGTTAGGAAACCAAAATTTTAAATGATTAAATTTTTAACCTATTTTTTACTATGGCAATGTTTTAAATAATGTATTTTATCATTATTTACGTTTTGCATTCTAATAAGTTATAATTATTTTAGTAATGTATATTTATCATAGTTCCAATATATACTATATATTTATATAAGAACAAAATATTTTAAAAATAAAACAAAAATTATGAAAATAAACCCGGGCGTAGCCCGGAAAAAGCTCTAGTTGATTTAATTAGGCAAAAATCAAATTAGATACTTCTCTGAAAATCACTATATTAAACCAAACTTCTACTTCTGTCGGAATGGACCCCTAACGTCTTGAGAGTTCAATTATAATGGGGCATTTGTCAAAAGCCTTTCTGTAACACGGTAGTGACGGCCTTGCTTGTTATTTCAAGAATAAGATTCATATGAGAACATACAATGAGAATGTTTTGTACTTGTCAAGTTGGGCATTAGCGCATTGTGCATAGTTTTTTTAAAATACTTATAAAGGACAAGAACAATATTTGGTGAATTGGCGTTGCTCTTGAATTGCAACATCATATGGTGTGAAAAATAAAAATAAAAGTTATGAAGACACAACATGGTTGAATTTTATATTGGAGCAACCTGTCATATGAATATGAATTAGACATGAAACAAACATTCACAAGTCTAGTAAAAAGAGATATTGCATACACACGTTCCCAGGATTAAACTAAATCTACATTCCGTGACACACCCTTCCTTGATTCTTGGTCGGATCCATTGATACTCTCTTTCCTTCTGAACGATCTATGACTGAATATCCTAGAAAATATCTTAACCGGACCAGGCGCTTCTCTTATAGTTTCTGAACCGTCACGGTCCTGGACCTCCAAATCATCCGATAGTTTCTTCACTAATTCCACAAAATGTCTACGGTATGTTGGATACCTTGACACCGTTTTCGTCAGCCCTTGAATCCTAACAAACACACACAAAAAAAGTTCAAAAATAGAAACTTTAGCCTCTCTTTATATATAAATATAGAAACTTTTAGACATTACCTGCGAGCAAAGGCGTCAAGCTCAGCTCTTTTACGCTCGGTGAGAAGAGGAGAAGATGAATCAGCATACGAGTTCTTTAGCCTCTCTGAGTCTCCATACAGCAACACCAACCTTCCGAGATACTCTTCCTCTTCATCAGTTAAGTTCGTAGCTTTCATCTGCTCCTTAAGTATCAGAAACGGATTCAGAAACCAATCAAAGAAAGCGTCTTTCGGTCTGTTCTTGGTAGTTAGTTCAGTTACACCGTCACCTAACACATAAACATTGCGTCATTAGTTCAATCCTCGTTGATGATTCAAGAAAACAAAGAAAAGGTTGAGACTTTACTGAGCAACAAGCCAGAAGTATTTGCTTTGACAGAGCGTAGAATCTCATAAAGAAATCCATAAGCTGGTAAGCCAACGCTGATGACTTGGCTGCCATTACTAGACCTCGCGTCTTCGATATCTTTTGAGTTTATCAGTCCTTTACTCGCCAAAACGTCTCCAAACTTCCTACACTCCACAAAGAGACCATCCAAAAGCTGCAAGGTTTCAACACTCGTCAAAACTCAAAAAGTCTCTATTTTGCTATTTGGGTTTTTGATATAATAAGTGTGTGCTTACGTCAAGAGGCTTCACATCAATCATAGGGACTCTCACTGACCCTACTCTTGTTGAAGACATGTTCTTGATAGAGCCTTGTCTTGGTATAGGACCTGAAAAAGGTGTTGGTTCGGCTTCGTTTTTTCGATACTTTGGCCTTGGGAAGCAAGATCCTTCATTCATGTCAAGTATATCAGTGCTATACTCGTCGTAAATGGACACAGAGGCGACCACAAAGCATAGTCCATAGTAAAAAGATGATTCTTGGTATGAGACTACTCCTGCATAAGCACCGAGGAAGATGCTAGAGACCGCTGAACCAAGAACTGCTCCAGCGACAGCCAAAGGCCAAAGCAAGATCGCTAGGCCTGCTATGGGGACACACATTGTCTCCAAGAATGGACCTTCCCGTCCAATGAGGTCGTGAAACAGACGGTGCCAGCCTTTGAAGAGCATGTAAGGGCTTTTGCATAAGGCTACTAGTGAGATCAAAGGGAAAGCAACAAGAATCCCGAGAGCTGAAGTTATCAAAGCCCCTGGAAGTTGAAGTAGCCTGGAAATAAAAATGCAGATATAAAAGTAAAGCCCATTTTACCGGAAGCGAAAAAATACGCACTGGAACCCGACCAGAAAATAACCTACCCAAAAAAACCGAACTGAAAATTTACCAGTACCCAAATAAATCCAAAATTCCTCTAATGAATGAATCGGAACCGAAAAGAGCTGACACGAATAAACCCAAACTCGAAAAGAACCGATCCGAGTAGACCCGAACCGATAAGAACCGATTCATCCCTACCTAAAAACAAAATTTTTATATATTTCAATTTGTTTGCAATCTTTGTTATTACTTTTGTGAAATTTGTAAGTAATATAAAATCTTAAATGTTAAATTTAGAGTTTAAAAATTGGTAATTTCAATTATTAGTAGCTTTTTTTTTAATTTTATATAAAATGATAGATCTCAAACTAAATTTTGATGAAGTTTGGGTACTTTAAAACTTTTCCTGGTTTTCAATACTCGAACTCACTATAAACTCCGAAAATTATAAGTACTTTACATATATTTTAATTATAGACCCGAACTGATCCAAATCTGCGTACATAGTTAGTTCCAGATGTCTAAGGCTTGATCCAAAAGAAACCGACCTGAATCCGAAAACCGAATGACCAGGCCTAGTAAGCTCTATTGAAAGATACGTCAGAACTCAAGAACGAGCATAAACATATACCTTATCTCATGATAGTTCTGATCCGGACTACATTTTCTAATCTCATCCATAAATGAGAAGTAGGAGTGAAAGCACACGTCTTTAAAGTCACGGACAACAATGAAGCTGCGCTTGACGGTGCTCCAAGTTCCATCATAAAAGCAATGAAGAAGCGGGGAAGGCTTGCCCTCGCCAACGGCATCAAAGGTGGCGAAGATTGGTGAGAGAGAACCATATAAAGCTCCTCCAAGAACACTTGCTAAGACACCAAGAATTGGCCAAAGAATGATGGCGGCAGGTAGACATAGGCATATAAAGAGCTTCAAGATCGGTCCTAATTGTTTGGCACTGAGAAGAAACAAACAAGGAGAGTCTTTAACGCCTAGAGAGACAAAAAAAGACAATGGAATGTTTTCAGGAGAGGAGTTGGTTACCTCACTATTGAATAGAATGTCCAAACGATGTGGATGGGCAAAAGAGTTAGTATGACCACAGAGTTGCCTATAGTCACAACGAGGCATACCAGTGGACACAGAAGGATACCTAAACAACAAAGAAAGCATTGTTACACTATAATGAATTTGATAAGTGCAAATGAGCCTAAACAGAATCAAAATGCTTGGCTTCTTAAACTTTCAGACACTCAAATTAGCTCTATAGTTTACAGTATGAAGAACAATCACTAAAGTCAACATCCATGTAATGAAAGTCAACGTGAGTTAAAACCACATTGTCTGAACAAACTGAAAACTAGGCTTAAAGGGGTAGAGATCCATTGAAAGTTCAGACCGAAGAATGAAGAGATAAAGTGTGAAACATGGAAACAATGTTTAAAAAAAAAAAAAAAAACTCTAAAGGTCATACCTTTGATGACACCCAGAAACAGCAATGCAGTGAAATAAGGAAGGAACACTAAGAAATGCACGAAAGAAGCAATACATCCCTTTGGAGGCTCCATTTGATTTTTGAATCTTTCGACTAAACCCCACGAGTTTAACACAAACCCATCTCTCAAGAACCAGTCAACGCCTTCCTAAGAGCTTCAACGCTATTTTTGGTATTGATTTTGGAGTCCTGTAGGCTGTAAGCAGAGACAATGAGTCCATTGAGCTTAAAAATAAGTAAACAAAGAGCTGGACAGAACAAAAACAGAGTAAAAACGAGTACTTTCTTCATCTTTATGTAAACATCTCACGTGGGCAGTGATTTGCGATTAAGAAATCCTTGCTCTTCTCGAAACAAGATTTTTAAAAAATTTAAAATTAAACACGAGAACCAAAGAAACTGACCTTTTTATCCGAAGAAGAAGAAGAAGAAGCAAAGAGGGATGCTTTCGACTTATCTGCTGCTAATAATTTGTTTTTGTGGATGGCTTGAGCTTAACGCATTAGAAAATATCTGAACTTACAGATAACGAGGCATATAGAGAACAAACGAAGTAACATCAAAGGAGACTCCATGAAAATGCCCAATTTTGCAGTTAAAAATAGCTTTTATTTATTTATATTAACGGTGGTGACGGCTCCTTTTGTTGCAGGGGTGGACAAAAAAATCGAACCGAGTCAAACCGAACCAACCGAACCGAAACCGATTCAAACCGAACCAAAGTCTATTTCAAACCATTCGGTTGAATATTTTCCCAACCCGAATGGTTCGGTTTAAACCGAACCGAACCAAGAAACCGATGTGTTTTTGTAATTATTTAAATTAAAAATATTAGTAATACCAATATACTAAAATTATAATACTAAACAACACATTTTCTATTTTTTATTCATTAACATATATTCTTCTAACCTAATATGTAATCATCAAAATATTTGATTTAAAATATATCATTCATTGTAGGTTTTTTTAATTTTAATGATACAAGAGATATTACTAATGATGTTGTTTTCTTTTACTTTAGTTAACTTTCATTTGTTTTAATTCTTATATATTCTTTTGTGACCTTTTAAAAGTTTTTGTTTTAATTTTATATTAAATTTTATTCACATAGTTTATGTTTACATGATTTATGTTGTAAAACATAATTTTTGTTAGAGGACAAACGAAGTAACATCAAAGGAGACTCCATGAAAATGCCAATTTTGCAGTTAAAATAGCTTTTATTACTTTCCAGGTAAATTTGTATTGGTTGTAGTGGCGGCTACTTTTGTTGTCGGAATGGAATTTTTTAGGTTTTTTTTTCTGAAATGACATAATTTTCTGGCAATATTGGCAAATAAGTAACAATAATTTTCTGACATAATTAAAAAGGGTTGAAACTTTGAAGGAAAGAAGGCAACTTTTTTTTTTTGTAACACAGAAGGCACAACTATAGATCCATTGACAGGTACTCTTTCTATTTCTGAATAAGTGTAGACATTTTTCACACAGATTAAGATTAAAAAAGTTGTTGAAATATATATAAGTTTTTATTAATCACACATTTCTGACAAATAATATTTGAGATAAATAAAATTATTTATAAAATCAACGCCGTTTACAATTAATTTTCAGGTGAAATTAAATATAATTTGCATTGGAATTGTAAAGTTACATTTTTTATATAACAAAAAAATGGTTAGAATGACACTTATTATGAAACAGTGGGAGTATTAATTATGCAGATGGAAACTAGCATTGAAATTTTGAAGAAAAAAAAGCACAACTATAGATCCATTTATAAGTATTTTGCAAATAAATGTCACGTTAAAATGTTTTTAAAATATAGTAGTACATTGTAAAAAATTAATAGACTAAATGGTAAAAATAGTCGAAGATAATTGACATAAAAATGTATTACTCTTTTTAATAATCATTTTCTTTATAAATCAGATCATGATTAACATAAAAAGATATCTCCCAATGTAAGTAGATCAGGGATGATTTATGTTAAAGCAAAACAACTGGTTTGTTTAAATATAACTGGCATTCTAGTGTTAAGCGAATCGGCAGTTTAATGATTCTACACTTGTTAATTCTTTCTTTGGGACCAGAATAGATTCGTTTTGTTGTACGATTCGTCTTTTTGTGATTTTGTAGTGATCTAGAACGAGGGAATAAACAGTATTTTATACAGTAAATCAGTAATACCTAATTGCATATTATTTGAAGTGCTTCTAATGGTAGAAACGTGTATTCTTGTTCACTGATACCTGTGTTTTGTGTTGTCCAGCCAGGGCCGGTCGGTCCTGGATCATGTTAGGTGAAACATTCGCAACAGATTTTAAAGTTTTTGAAAATAATTACATATAAATAGGCTTCAAAAAACTTTTAGACCCTCAAATTTGTAAAAAAAAAAATTTTACATAGATCCAAGCGCAGGTCTATGTCCAGCAAAACTCTGCTGTGAGATCTATTCTCTCGTCATCATCCACCATGCACAGTTCACGGTTTTAAACCTTTTTAAAAAAAAAAAATTTGCCAAACAAAAACATTGATACTTCCACTAGAAAATGATTCGAGTATTCCCTTTTAATTATTGAAAACGATTTTATGCTAATTTAAAACATTGATTTAAAACATTGATACATCAAACCTCGTGTTATATTTGAAAACTGTAGCGTCAAGAAGATGAAGATCCCTAATATGCATCGCTTTATCAAAGGCTTTGTATTAGGGCCCAGATTGAGTTCAAGGTTTATTATATTACGAGTCCTCCGAGTCTGTCTATTTAGGGTGGATTTACATCCTCGCTCAAAGCCTATTAAACAATTAATTAAGCTCACTTCATTAGAAAACCCTATAATTTTCATTGTATAAACAAAATGACACATCTCTTTAGCAAAAAATCTTTTTTTTTTCCATTTAGACCTAGAACACTTCTTACAAAGAGTTTATAGATTCATATATTTACTTTACACTTGTAATCATACTTGTAATACAATCTTTGATCAATAAACTCTTTTTGATGTTCATTTTCTATTTGATTTCTATGTTGATTTCTCTTAAATCTCAAGAATCTAAGAAATCTAATTCTTAAATTCTTCATTGTAAGAATCTAACAAACACACCGTTTTTGGTTCAAACAGTTGGCGTTAGAAGGAAGAGACCAAAGAGAACTATCTTCAAACCATATCAAATTTGGAAAAACCCGAGATCTAGGGTAAAAAAACGAAGCAACAATGTCGTCTTGTTTCTTACGGTTGATACTCGTCAGTCTACCGAGCAAGAGAGATTCACCATAACAGGTGGACTTTGGTTTCATCGGCTTTGTTCATCACAAAAGAGGAGAAGCTGTTCGAGACTGATGTTAAGAGTTTTCAAGGCTCCTAAGACAAATGTTGTAGTATAAATGATTGTCGAACCAGTTCTGAGAGATATGAAAGCACCGAGAATGCAAGTAATCACTTAATCTAAGTGCAACCAATGGTTTTTAAAAGGGTTTTTAAACTATAA
>NC_027749.1:45459961-45460200 GCF_000695525.1 Brassica oleracea var. oleracea
TGCCTAAGGATCAACAACTGAGTGGCCAACTCAGAAGATGCATTATGTTCACTCTGTTAGCAAGGAAATATGAATGATCTACACTAAAACATCTTAGCTCCAACCTAATCACCCTTAATCTCCCTAACCCATGAATTCAGAGGGTGATTACTCACTAATCTCCATGATTCCTCTTAAACCCATGTTGGATTTCAGATTAATCATGTAGAGAAACACAGAAAATAGATATAAGAACACAT
>NC_027749.1:45460430-45469172 GCF_000695525.1 Brassica oleracea var. oleracea
TCGCTGCGAGAGGTCACTCCGGACTCGTTCTCGCGTCTCCGAGTGATGAAAATGCGAGCGACTCCTCCCTGTCGCTCTGGTAAGGTCGCTCCGATAGGGAGATCAGAGCGACTTGATGGTGTCGCTCCTGACTGGTCGCTCCCATGCGCTTCGGGTGATCAAAACGCGAGCGACTCTTCCCTGTCGCTCTAGTAAGGTCGCTCTGATAGGGAGATCAGAGCGACTTGATGGTGTCGCTCCGGACTGGTCGCTCCGGCAAGGTGCTCCCCCAATGATCACTTTAAACACTTCTTTTGAACTCCAATTGCACCCAAATGTCTCCAAGAACTCCATGTGGTACTCCAATACCTGATAAGGACTCATGTATGCAAAATGCAACCTAAACATGGCTAAATCCTAATCTATATGATCAAAATGCACATGGGTGAATGGATAAAACAATAGAAATATGAAAGATATCAGAGACTCACGTTCTCGGCTTTGATAACGCGACAGTTCTTTTGCGATGTAGCCAAATCAACGAACTTGAAATCGGCGTTCTTGGGTTGATATCGGCAGTTTGGGCATATCATCCTCAGAAGATTCGATCCTGGCAGAAGCAGTTCATCTAGCACTTGGTGAAGCTAAAGGATGAAACTTTCTCATGAAAGCATTGCTTTCTTCGGGTGGGACTTTCATCGAGCACTTGGTGGGCTAATAATAACGTGAAGCAACAATGGCAGTTCATGTCTGTAATCCCACTGAACGACATCAGAGACACGATCTCGATCGACGCCGCCGTGAAGACGAGCCATCAGCTTCCGCCATCTCCTTCACTCTCTTACCCGACATATCCTCAGCGTCCGTTAGAGATCTTACGGCTCCCGCGATCTCCTCAGCTTTCACTACCTCCGTTCGCAGTGACGTAATCCATACACAGCTCCAGAGCTCGAGCTATCTCTGAATCCCTCAGGCGTCGTACGTACAAGCTTTCTCCATCGTACTTTTCTGAATGGACCAAAGAAACATGTGACCGGATAGCTTCAGAGCCCGAGCTATCTCCCAAATCTGTAACGCTCTGTGTATTCTGAAGCTTCCGAAGCAGAGATACACAACTGATACTCGCAGCTTCTACTCTGTGGATCTCTCGAGCACAATGATGTATCTCAGGAGATTCTTCTCGGCCAAATGGTGTAACTGATGTTTGGATCAAGACTTCGATGCTCTCATCTCCGTCTATGCGTCTTCTTCTCGTCAAAGCTCGAGATATGACCTCACCTTCTTCTCCACAGTTCGCCAAGACAAGCTTGGCGCAACCGGTACGAGCTTCTTTAACATACTGCCGTGTCATCAACCCAAGCTTCGAGATCAAACTCTCCAACAAGGTCTTCTCTAGAGCTCTCCGCAACTGGCACGAACAGGAGAGGAGAAAAGTTCAGTACGAACAAACTCATCTCCTGATCTCGCAAGACTGCAACGATGGAGCTCGATCTTGCGAGATAAGCTCACAGACCAGAGTTCTACACAAGCCTCGAGAGGTTACTGTGAACCAGCCACCTCGCCACAGATACGTCTGGAAGCTTGAGACAAAGCCATCTCGGCATATTCATGATCCCATCCGTGACATCCCAAGAACGTTGGATAAGATCGTCGAGACTGATCTAGTAAAGCCACCATGTGTTTGGTCGGGTTTCGGTGGTGGAACTGAACGTGTCATCTCCGATGTCATCTTGCCACGAGCTTGACGAACAGAGACGGCCCCGATGTACGCGTTGCAACATTTCAGAAACCTCTCCACTCTGTTGCGACATTGCAAAAAAATTCAGCAAACATGGTGATTCTTCTCGGCAAAAGTGGTGCGACGAGGACTGGAGAGCAACTCTTCTTGATCCATAGCTTTCCATCTCGCATCTGGTCATAAATAAAAATCAAAGAGATCGCAGAGAACTCATCCATCCAGAGACTTCACTTCGCGGCTTGAGCTTTACGTTCAGACTGGTTCGACGTAATCTCGGCATCATAGTTTGACCTCAGCATCACGCGATCACCTCAGTCATGCTATCATCTTGAAGTTTGACGTCATCACCAACCAAATCCGGATAAGGCCGAGAACAAAAGCTCTCACGCTCTCTTTTATGGTCTTGGTGTAATCTCGGCAAGTACACGACCTTGGCAAAAGTGGGGAGCAGTTGGCGTGATCTCCTCAAAACGCCCATCTTGAGATCATATTCATCATCCTCGTAGCTGTTGTCATGACACAAAAATAAACCTGACGAGATAAGTCTTCTCATCTAATTAGTTAATTGTTTACGTCATATATCACCGCTTTATACTTTGTGACAGAACAAAAATCTTCACTTAATATTTTGTTAGTAAGGTTGATATTAAACATGATCTCCCATATTAATAATTAATATGCTTGCTTGTGTCTTAAGACACCCAATTTTTAATACGAGATCAAATTAATTGAATTTAATTTTCTTTGTATAGTAGAATGGAGCGGTGCTTGTGCACAACACGAACAAAAGAGGTCGTGACTTATCTTCTATGCTGCTGTCTCAACGCGAACAACTTCAGACGTAACACGAGACCAACACTCTCCCCTTATACAAACAGAGTAGAGAAGATGAAGAATACGAGACGCTCTTTGCAAATGGTGCCGACTTGATCACAGTCCTCACAACTCTTGGCGACTTCATCGTCGCCGATTACGAGCTCGAGTGCATCAACGTTATCATAGCATGACGGACATACAAGCCAACAACTTGCTCGGCACACACGATCTCAACACGAGACTTCGGGTCGGCAATAGTTCGGTAAGCATGTATTTCAGGCACAAGTTTAAATTGAACTTGATTTTTATTAGGCACGAGTTTGCGGTCAACTCGCTTATTGTTAGACATGAGTTTACAAAAACTCGCCCTTGGTTAGGCACGAGTTTACAGAAACTCTCCTTTTACCAGGCACGAGTTCTCAGTAAACTCGCCTTTCTCTCGGCATGAGTCTAGTAAACTCGTCTTTCACTAAGCACAAGTTTAAAGCAAACTCACTTTTTACTAGGCACAAGTTCAATATAAGCTCACCTAAATCATCATAGGCATGAATGTGCTAGTTCATTGTCTCATAAACTCTATTCGTAAAGTTCATATTCGTAAAGTTCGCAGAGATTGGTTTCATCTCTCTCTACGAACTTGGGGGGGCTTACTGTTGGGGTGGATTTATATCCTCCCTCAAGGCCCATTAGACAATTAATTAAGCTCATTTCATTAGAAAACTCTATACTCTTCCTTGTATAAATAAATGGACACATCTCTTTAACAAAGATTCTTCTCTTTTCCATTTAGACCTAGAACACTTCTTACAAAGAGTTTATGGATTCCTATATTTACTTTACACTTGTAATCATACTTGTGATACAATCTTTGATCAATAAATTTTTTTTGATGTTCATTTTCTATTTGATTTCTATGTTGATTTCTCTTAAAACTCAAGAATCTAAGAAATCTAATTTTTAAATTCTTCATTGTATGAATCCAACAAACACGCCGTTTTTTGTTCAAACACAGTCCACAATCCCATTTTCTTTGTTAAGAATCATCATCACAGCACCTATGATGCATGCATAAACAAATTGTTCTTCGAAAGTGCAAGTGGGGAAAGAAAGCAAAAAACGGTGCCGTACCTGCTATCAAAGATATTGACTTTAAGCAGTTACTTTTGACTACTATGGTCAAATTACCGGTTTTTAGGTTTAACTTTTACAAATACAATCATTTCATTTCAAACCACTTACTGTGTCTGTGACTGTGATTATGTTTCTTTGAATGCAAAAGTGAGGCGAAACCAAAGGAAATTTTTTGGAAAATGGCATCGTTAGGGAGGTCAACAAGTTGACATTTTGCAAATTACTTTTGACTACTAAGCCCAGTTAACAGTTTTCACATCATTAACCGTTTGGTTATACTCACCTGAAATCACCATAAAGTAGGTCCTTTAGTAGTTGTAAGAAAAAAATATACCATATCTCAGAAATAGTAACTTAATAAATCACGCCTCCACTCTCGGCACTCACTTCCTCTTTATATACCTTCCAACGATAGCCAGCTTCCACACAAACTTCTCTCTTTTATAATATTTGTTTCTCTCTCGTTCTTGTTTAAAATAATGATTTCGTATTCTAATAATCCTTTTGTTTACACTTTAATATTTCTCCTATCAATCGGCAACACGATTGCATTCTCTTCCAGTTCGTCGCTTCATACTCAAGATCCGAATCTAGTAGTTGATGAGGTCAACAGGTATGGTTAATGCTATAACAATGTTGCTTTGTAAATATAAAACGCTATCGTGATACAATTGTTTATACAATGTAGCAGTTAATTCCATAAACGTCTTTCACTTCTTTCGTTCACTTGTAAGTTGTAATCATGGTACATCACATTATTGTACACAAATCCCAATAAACAAATATACTATTTCTTTAAACAAATATTCTCTCAGCTTCCGAAACAAAGATTTTCTAGAGTTTTCACGCATATTAAAAATATAATAAATGTTCACAATTGAATTTATTATTTATTTTACTATATTTTTTTCAATAAATATCAACCAATAGTATTCAACTAATTCAAATATTTTCAATTAATGTTTCTTACAAATATACAATTTTTTAACATTAACTACTAAAAATACCTTAAAATTTTAGAAAATTTATCATTTTTTAACAAAAAAAAAATCTAGAAAATCTTACTTTTAAGAACGGAATGAGTATTTTTTTGGTTCACATTGAAGATTCTGTTGAACTTTCTGCAAACTACTCACTCTATATTTGCATTTTCGATTCATGTAAAATCAAGAAAACCTTTTCGGAGAAAAAAAACATTTCATATTTAACAGTACTATCTAGCTAGCTAGCTATTTTTTATTTAATGGGTTTCCCAAGTTACCTAGTGCCTACTGTCTATAACTATATACCAATTGTGGCCGACATTTTTTCCACAACTACCATACTATGTTCACATTTAAATAGATCAAACTTTACAATTAATACGAATGTTTGTATATTTTCTATATTTGTTTGTAGGAGTGTATTCAATGCATCAAGGAGGAGCCTGGCCTACCTATCTTGTAGAACTGGAAATCCTATCGATGATTGTTGGCGTTGCGATCCAAACTGGGAGACTAACCGCCAACGGCTAGCGGATTGTGCTATAGGGTTTGGCAAACACGCTATCGGAGGCCGCGGTGGCCGAATTTACGTGGTTACAGATCCGGCCAACGACGATCCAGTGAATCCTAGACCGGGAACCCTTAGACATGCTGTCACGCAAGAAGAGCCATTATGGATCATTTTCAAGAGAGATATGGTCATTAGGCTTAAGAAGGAACTGATCATCACATCTTTTAAGACCATTGATGGTAGAGGCTCAAGTGTTCACATAACCGATGGACCATGCATCAAGATCCACTATGCAACTAACATCATCATTCATGGAATCAACATCCATGACTGCAAACCAGGATCTGGTGAAACAAATATAGACTAGTTTGCTTGATATATATTGGAACCAAAACTTCTTTATAAAACATGCTAACTAATATATTTTGTGTTTATAGCTGGGATGATTAGAGATGGTCCACGTCACACTGGGTGGTGGGTCAAATCAGATGGAGACGCAGTGGCGATATTTGGAGGGAAGCATGTGTGGATCGACCATTGCTCGTTCTCAAACTGCGATGATGGTCTGATAGACGCCATACATGGTTCGACGGCTATAACTATATCGAACAACCACATGACGCACCATGACAAGGTCATGCTTTTAGGACACCACGATAGCTACACACAGGACAAGAACATGCAAGTCACCATTGCGTTTAACCATTTCGGAGAAGGGCTCGTTCAAAGGATGCCACGGTAAGAAAATTACATTTTTATCCCTCATCGCACACACACATAGTCTCGGTGATATATAGAGCTTGCGTGCGTGGTCCGAAGCACGCGCATAGAGTTTGCATGTGAAAGCTTGACTTTATAGAGTCTGCAAGAAGTCAGCAAAGTGGAGAATGAGACTTTTTAACTCACCACCATCGATCACATCACTATATGGCTATATATATGCTATAAGATTTCTTTCATTAAATGACATATGAACAAAAATGATACCCAAAAAAGCAAATCGACCATTAATTATACAGATACTCATTATTGATTTTCATCTAATTCCAGACAGTTAGAGGAAATACTTTAATTGGTTTGTGACTTTCAGTGTGTTTCTAACTATGCTTAGAAAAAGTTAATACTAATTACCTTTTGAAGATTCACGCTATTGGACCTATGCATGGATGAAAACTTAATTAAAATCAGTACAAAGAAGCTTTAAATATATAACTTGAGATTTTTTTTTGTTATACCATGAAATGAAAGTGCTAGTTATAGTTGAATATGTTATTAATATTTAGGGTTTTATAAATAACAGGTGCAGGCATGGATATTTCCATGTTGTGAACAATGATTATACTCACTGGGAAATGTATGCCATCGGTGGAAGTGCTTCTCCGACGATATTCAGCCAAGGAAATAGATTTCTCGCTCCTAATACCCGGTTCAATAAAGAGGTACGTTGTTGTTAATTTTCTATGATTTGAAATGTTGTTATTGTACGAAATTTAACACGTGACAGTTGACCCGAGCATTTAGCTCAAGGGTTTGTAGTTTTGTATGCATGTTAGGCGATTGTTCAAAATTAAACTGTGGCATGTGTTTAGTTTAATGTTGTAATAATATATAGGTTACAAAACGTGAAGACGCACCCGAAAGCAAATGGAGACATTGGAACTGGAGATCGGAAGGGGATATATTGTTGAACGGAGCATATTTCCGGCAATCCGGTGCTAGATCTTCATCAACTTATGCAAGAGCTTCTAGTCTAAGCGCGAGGCCATCATCGCTTGTGGGTTCCATCACGACGACGGCAGGAACACTAAGTTGTCGTCGAGGTCATCGCTGTTAATTATCAGTATAACAATGATAATGAAATCGTTAAGAGGAAATAATTGTTTATGCAATGGTTCGTGTGTTCTAAACTTCTAATTAATGAATGGTTCTTTTTGTTTTAAGTTTTCATTGTAATGTTAAAAAGTATAATGCGTCTGCTATGTCTCTAGACATTTGCGTGAGATGGTTTCTAAATTTATATTAATATAGTTTGTGTTTGTTTTGTTAACCAAGAACTTCTTGGCAAGAAGTTAATCTAAGCATATAATTTTTTTAAGCCCATAATTTCTTCAGATCGAGACCATAATATGTTAATTTGGTTTTATTTATTTCTGTCTTTGATCTTTCCAACCTTTTCTTTAGATGCCTATGTGGGATACTAGTAGTCGACCCATCGACTCAAAATAAACTATTTTAGTTTTATTTTACTACCCCAAAAATCTGGCTAATGTTTAATTAGTGACTGCAGTAATTATTAGTAACAAATATGACATGGTAAGAGATCCAATTGTCTTGGGAAATTGATGGGGAGGATCTTTCTAACTTCTCAGTTAAAAGAACTTGGAATGTTATTAGAAACAGGGTAGAACCCCAAGGTTGGACAAAGAATATATGGTTTAAAGGCAATGTCCCAAGGCATGCTTTTACTATGTGGATTGCTCATCTGGATCGCCTCCCCACAAGGAGCCGTCTTGCCAGTTGGGGTCTAAACACTCCAACAACCTGCTGCCTCTGTGATACTCACTTGGAATCAAGAGATCACCTTCTTCTTCACTGTGAAATCAGTGAGCAGCTTTGGAACCTTGTCTTGCATCGCTTAGGGTATAGATCTTTCTACTTCCACACATGGACAGCTCTCTCAGAATGGCTCTCCATCAGTGATCAGACCTGCCCTCCTTTGCTCCGGAAACTGTCTGTTCATGCTGTGATATACAGTTTATGGACAGAACGTAACAGAAGACTGCACGATGGGACTGCAGTGACTCCAGCAACACTCTTTAAGCTGTTGGACCGCTTCATTCGAGACGCTCTTCTAGGACACAGGAAACAACGAGCATTCCAACCCCTCATGCGTCTTTGGCTGCAGTACGAGTAGTAGTGTAGACACAGAGGAACTTCAATTTGAAACCATAAGACTCAACCTTGTTTTTATTCTTTTTTGCCTTGGTTGACTCTTCTTAGCTTAAACTTTTGTAATCTTTTACAGCTTGTCTCATTTTATATGATATTCACATATTTGGCAAAAAAAAAAAAGTCCAGTGATCGATTTATCATAGATAACGCGGTAAAGTAATGCCTATAAATGTCATTGATATTTTGAGTTGACATAAAAAAAACCCACAAAGGCTATAAAAAGTTGTCGGCCACTCGTGAAAGGGCACGCTATTTACGTCCAGTTTTCTAGACAGGACACATATTTCGGGGCTATAATCATTTGATCATCGCTACAATCACTACAAGAAAACAGGGGGATTCTGATGGCCGAAATCGTCGGTAATTCGTCGGAATCGGTCTATTCCGACGAATTTCCGACGAACCCGTCCGTCGGTATCGTTTCGTTGGAAAAAAAAAATTCGTCGGAATTTCTGACGAAATTCCGACGACTTTCTGACGAATACCAAGAAACGTCATTCTGACGAACTTCCGACGATATTACGATGCGGCTACACGAGACCAGAGTTCATCGGAAAACTACAATTCCGACGAACGTGGTTCCTCGGTTTATTCCGACGAACTGTATCCGTCGGAATTTACCGACGGACATA
>NC_027749.1:45474770-45475409 GCF_000695525.1 Brassica oleracea var. oleracea
CCGACGGAATTCCGACGACTTTGCTGTTAATCGGAATGTCGTCGGAATTTCGTCGGAATATACCGACGAACTTCCGACGACTACAACGGTTACATTTTTTATCGGAATGTCGTCGAAAAGTCGTCGGAAAATTCCGACGAACCGTATGTCGTCGGAATTCCGTCGGAAATGGCCGTCGGAAATGGCCGACGGAATTCCGACGACTTCATTTTTTTGGATTTGGTCGGAAATTTGTCAGTATTCCGTCGCAAATGTCCGACGACCTTGGTGTCCGTCGGAAGATCCGTCGGAATTCGGTGTGTTTTCTTGTAGTGAATGATTATAGGATGCATAACTAGCTAGTAGTATCGCTAATCGTAACTCAGTGACTATAGGATTGATCTTGATACATTTTTGTCCTCTTTATGATCCTGATTCCTGAATCCTGATAGTTGATATAAATAATCCTGGGTTACCTGTATTCCACGCATTACGCATACTTTAACATTTAAAAAAAAAAATTGTTCTTGAAAACAATGTAACAAATGTCATTATGTAGACCAAACAAAGTACAGTTTCGCCACAGATTCCAAAAACATCATAAAAGTATTACATGTTATGAGCCGCATATGTTGAAAATTATAAAGGATGTGGGGCCCG
>NC_027749.1:45475509-45483813 GCF_000695525.1 Brassica oleracea var. oleracea
ATTTAAATTTCCTCGATACAATAAAATTCTAGTTTTTTTTTATAACATTACATAAGTAGTCGAAATTAAAGGACATCATTTGGTCTCCTGCATGTGTTTCAAAAGAAAAATAAGCTGGCTCCTCCCACCGCAGCAACGGCAACGGTTGTAAAAGATATAGAGGCGGGGCTAGATGGCGAGTTATTGACATCCATATTCGATTCTGGTTGTGCAAGAGAGTCATCTTTTCCTCCGGTGGGGCTAATATTGGGAAGGTAATCATCCACCACCTGGACACCGCCGGGTGCAAGTTCTAAAGGGATTTCGTAATCGGGGTTATCTTGAGACGGACCAAGGCTATCTATCAAGCTCTTCGTAGCGTTGTCTGCTGCTTTTTTGGTGTCAACAACAGGTTGAAGTTTTTCAGCAATTTCAGCTGCTAATGTTCCATTAACGATTGTTAGAATTACGAGAAGGAAGACTAAGAAAAAACGGCTGGCCATGGTATATGTATATGTGTGTTGATGATTTTGATCCCCCGGTTTCTTCTATTGAATGTTTGCGGTATATTTTCAAATTGTATTTACAATTATTTTCCGTGACTCCGTGAGGTTCAGAGAGCAGATGATTGATTAAACTTTTCAAGAAGAATTGAAGAGAAATAGGAATGGGGATTTGGAATTTAAACTTGTAATGGAGATGGACGTATTATGTTAAGTGTTTTATTAGGCTATTTTGCTATTTAGGGTTAAGGTGTTTGTTTTGTTTTTTTACCCATATTTGAGTACATGAGCTATTCTCTTTTCTCTATAAATAAAAAGATATGGTTTTTATAACTATTTATAGGATATTGTTAGGGTATTCTAACTAGTTTTTTTTTTGAAACACTGGGTATTCTAACTAGTTATTCGTTTTCAAATGCATTTATCTAATAACTGAAAGCAATCTATTCAGCAGAAGCTAAATTTTTTTTTCAGCTCACCAGAAGCTAATTATTCGTAGTTAATATATATTTTACCCTTTTGTATTAAATTATATTCTCTGTTTTTTTTTCCTTTGTGGGTAAATTGGTAATGTCTTGTTCTTTTTATTTATTTTTGGTCAAGCGGTAATGTATAGTTCTAACT
Source organism: Brassica oleracea var. oleracea (assembly GCF_000695525.1). Taxonomy (NCBI): domain Eukaryota; kingdom Viridiplantae; phylum Streptophyta; class Magnoliopsida; order Brassicales; family Brassicaceae; genus Brassica; species Brassica oleracea. Next base: position 45,476,616 of record NC_027749.1, read on the forward strand.
TGTAGCCTAGAGTTTTTTTTCCTTACTAAGTTTTATTTGAATTTTCTTGTATATTGCATATCAAGGATCTTCAGTATTGCTGATGCTGGCAGTATTAGAACATGTACTAGCTAGCCAATTGGAAAATGGACGTAAATTACTACTCCCTCTCTCTTCCTGAAATTAAGATTTTCTAGAGCATGCACGCTTATTAAGAATTTAATAAATGTTTATAATTTAATTTATTTTTTACTTTATTATACATTTTCCAATAACTTTCTACCAATGAAATTTAATCAATTCAAATATTCTCAATTAATGTTCCTCAAAAGTATAAAAAAAAATCTTAACAATATAGAAAATCTATCTTTGTGGAACAAAAAAAAACCTAAAACATTTTACTTTCTGAAACGGAGTTAGTAGTATAATAGACCCTTTTAACCATAAGACTTTAATGGTCAGTATAACGACTAAAGATCACATGATCATCATAAATAACCCAAGCGAAACATTTATTACAACATATATCAAATCCTAACCTCCGTACTATGCACGAATTCAACTGAACCTGAGTGCAAACCTTTTTTAAGGAACCAAAAAATATTAAATGAAACGAGCCCTTTATAAGTGTAATAAAAAACACAGGAGTAACATTTCATCATATGAAGAAGAACCATGCAGCTGCGATGAGAACAGATCCAGAGATAGAGATCTCAAGCGACGAGGCTCTTCCCGTCGGAGCTGAAGCTTCGGGGCCTTCACTGGTGGGTCCTTCATCAGGGGACGACGACGGAGACATGTCTGGTGTCGGAGACGGCGGAGACGATGCGGATGGTGAGTCGGACGAGCTAGTAGGACCTTCAGACGAGCTTGTAGGGCCTTCGGACGAGCTTGTAGGACCTTCCGATGAGCTTGTAGGACCTTCGGATGAGCTGGTAGGACCTCCGGAGCTTGAGTCGGGGCTTGGAGACGGAGTTTTGGCTGACGAAGATTTTGGAGCGTTTGCGGGGGCGCCACCACCTGAAGATGGGGAAGCGCTTGGAGTGGCGGAGGAGTTCTTCTTGGTGGTGGTGGGAGCAGAGGCCGTAGGCGGCGAGGTTGGGGCGGAAGCGGTTTGTTTTGGGGACCCTGCGGCGGGTGGTTTTGGGGATCCTGCGGCGGTTGGTTTTGGGGATGCTGCTCCGGAGGGTTGTTTGGGGGATGCTGCTGCGGTGGGAGAAGCAGTGGGTGAGCTTTTGTTGGCGTTGGCTTTAGGCGCTCCGGCTGGTGTTGGAGGATCAGCGGCGAAGACGGCGGTGATGGCCAAGACGGCGACGGCAATAGATAGGAGCGTAATGGTCCTTGTCATCTTTAAATGTGTGAATGTGAGATTTTCTTAAATGCGGTAATTAAGTATTAAATTACTTATTTTAGTCTGCTGTTTGTTTGTTTAATGGCAATGGTGAAAAATATAAAAGGGAAGAAAAGAGATATAGGGGATTTAACCGAAGTTTCAGTTGACCGGGTCCATAGGAGCTTGTCTTGGAAAATTTTATTGGTTTCATCTTTTGTTTAGTTAAAGAGAGAACATGTGGTGATGGTAATTTCCCCTTTCAAAAGACAACTGAGAGAACACGTGTCCAACGTAATGAGACTATGAGAGAGTGAAGATCATATTTAAGTTTAAATTTAGACAGGAAAGTGAAGATTAGTTAGTATGGTGAGATTGGTTTTACACTAATTTTCTTCAGGTCTTTCTCAACGTTTTGTAGTATTCCCACAGTTTTATTTCAGTTATAGTCTCAGAGTAAAATATTGGTCTCAAAATAAGTGTTACTTTATAAATCAATGCAAAATATATTGATTTTATAATCAATCTATTATTCTGTTGGTTGAATATGGTTAAATATATATATCATAATATTTTTATTTTAAAATATACAAAATGAAATGTTTTTCTAATCACGACAATTAAGGTGATGATTGTTTGTTTGGTTTCTAGATTTTAGATTTGGTTTTTGATTTTTAGTTTTTGGTTTTTGGATTTTAGATTTTGGTTTTTTGTTTTTGATTTTGCAGTAGATTTTAGTTTTTTTAAAAACATGAATGTTAATTTTAGATTTTGGTTTTTAGTTTCTGGCTTTTGCTTATAAAATAATAAAATAAAAATATTATCAATAGTAAAATATTTATTATGGAAATAATAAAATATAATATCATTACCAAAATATCATTACCAAAATACAAATAAGCTTATTTGTAAAAAACATCAAATAATAGAAAATTTAATTCTATGTTTAAACATAAGTTATATATACTTTGTTTTATAATTAAAATAATAATTTTAAATCATATTTTTATTTTTTAAATATGTTTTTAGATTTTTTTTAATAATATATAAATACCAGAGTTTTACTCTTATATATAAAATAACATATGATCAAATATTTTTGAGTGTTGGGATGAAAGATAAATGATATAATTGTATGTATATTTACTTATTTAATATTAATTAAGTGTAAAAAAATTGGTAAAAAAAGTGCAAGAATTATATTTGATGATATAATGGTTACGTGAATGTACGTAAAGGTGTCAACTGGGCGGGCTGACCATGGGTTAGTCCAGTCCAATTCATTTTGGGCGGGTTATGGACGTGACCAATTAATAAATGGTCAAACTTGACAAAAGATCAATTGGTACATGGTCCAATTGGGCGAAGACCAAATGGACAATGGGTGTCCATGGACTTACTAAAACATGTTTTTATGAGTTTAACAAAAGAAAACATAACTTTACAATTTAACCTAAAACAATAGTTTTATCGTTAAAATAAAAAATTCACGATTTTGACGGAAAACATAATTTCACAATTTTGAGAAAAAATGTATTTCATTTTGAAGAAAAAATGTATTTCATAAATTTGGCGGGAAAATGCAATTTCTCGGTTTTGACGGAAAACATAATTTCTTGGTTTCGGCGGAAAACATAATTTTTCGGTTTTGGCAGAAAAAACGCAATTTCTCGGTTTTGGCGAAAAAACGCAATTTTCGATTTTGGCAGGAAAACACAATTTCTCGGTTTCGGCGGGAAAACACAATTTCTCGGTTTCGGTGGAAAAGCGTAATTTCTCGGTTTTGACGAAAAAACGTAATTTTCGGTTTTTGCGGAAAAACGCAATTTCTCGGTTTCGACGGAAAAATGAAATTTCTCGATTTTGAAAGGAAAACACAGTTTTACATTTTTTTACAAGAAAAAAATAAAACATAGTTTTACAGTTTTGACAAGAAAAAAATACTTTTATAATTTTGGAAAGTAAACCTAATTTCAAAATTTTAGAAATAAGATCTAAACTAATAATTAAAAAATAATTATAAATTTTATTGGGTGTCCATGGGCATGTCCATTTGGACATGGTCTCTATTGGTTTTAGACATTTGTTTGGACCATTGTCCAATATGGACCATCCATTAGTGCCAAAAACTGAAATGGTCCAATTGGTCGTGCCCATTTGGACCATGGACGGACCATTTGACAGCTATAAATGTATGATAGTGGAAAAAAAATACATAAACAGTTTATGGGATAAAAATGAAAGGAGAGATCATTGAAAATAAATAAAATAAAAAAATAAAATGATAGATAGAAAAGCAACGTATTCCAATACCTAAGAAAATAGAGATTTTGGTTTTTGCGTAGAACTAGGTAGTTATTCGAAAAACTAGTTTCCCTAGTTTTTAGGGAATTATTTTTAAGGGAATTATTTTTAATAAAATCTTGATTGGCAATTGAAGTGATTTTTCAAAAACAAAAGCCAAAAACTACTCCCTCTGTTTTTTAATGTTACATATTCTAGATTTTTCACACATTTTAATAAAATACATTAAATTTGCATATTTTTTTGTGTTTATCTTTGTTTCATAATTTTAAGCCAATAACAATTCAGTAAGTGCAATTAAGTTTTTTGAAATTTGCAATTAGTTAATAAAACATGTTTTGAAAATGTAAAAAATGAATTTTTTAAAACAAATTTTAGAAACTACAAACAATCAACCTATTAAGTTTCGATAAGAGTAATAACTAATTACTTCAGATTCATAATAAATTAAGCTAAAAACGTTATTCGAAAAAAATGGGCTAATAAAAAGGCCCGTACAATAGGAAGGCCCAAGATAGACAATACTGACGTGGCATAGACACACAGGTGTACTTGCCTTAAGAGTTTGGTCTCCTTCTTCTTCTTTATTTTCGGCTTCCCCGTCGATAAACGATCTTCTCCTGTTTCCAGCGACAATCGCTTCGAATTCCTCGGTAAGTTATCGTCAAATCTCACCCCAGGTACGTCACGTCGCTATAGAGATACCCAATACTCATATGATCCCCGTAATTACATTAGCTTTCTCGTAAAAATTCTGAATTTAAAACTCTGTAACCGAAAATTCCAGATTGTCGTTCATACAAGATTGGAGTATCTTACTCTAATACAGTGTTCTGTTTCAAACAATAGTCAGAGTTGGAACTAAATAGCTTTTAGCAATGTTCGAATAGTCTTGTGTTGGTGGTTCTATATTCAAAGTTTCTTTTTTTATCTTCATGTGTGTCTGCTTACCAGTTCAGTGTCTATCAAAGCTATGCCTAAAAGAGCAGCAGAAGCGCCTCCTTCGTCTGAAACCCAAAGAGTCAAACCTGCAGACTCTTTTGGTGATTACAGATCTCAAGTATCTCGACTCTTGTCTCAACAAGAAAAGATCTCGCTTCGCGATCAAGAAGCCACTATGAGCCATTCCAACACTGCAATAGGAGCTGGGATGTCACATCTCAAGAGAGAGGATTTGAATGTTTTGTTAAGGCAGTGCGTGAGGGATCTAACTCCAGAAGTTAACGAGGTATACATATACATCAAAGTTCTACTCTCCTTATAATATCGTATTGATGAAAAGAGTATAATGCAATTTGTGAATTGTAGATGCATATGCGTGTGTGCAGCATGAAACTGTTTTCAGACAAGGCAACCAAATGTAGTGTTCCTGCAGACTCTGAAGAGGAAACAGTATGTCTTTTAGTTTCATGTTTATTTTTCCGGATTTTGTTTTCTTCTTCTTGTCTCACAGTGGTTCATTTAGGAAGATGATGTGAAGAATCTTCTGTCTAACCCTGATATTGTCAAGAAATTAACCTCCCAGTATTCAAATGTTCTCCTTCATGAGGTAATGCACTTAAAAGATGTGCTACATCCTGTTCCTGAGAAAAAAATGCTAATAAATTTTCTGTGTGTTTGGTTTTGCCTTTTGAAAAGCTGGATGATATGCAGCAGCAACTCGAGAACATCCTTGATGATGTAGTGGCTACTTGCAGGTATATAGTTTTTTTCATGTACAATTGAAGCATTCTTCTTTAATTGTTACTTATTGAGGTCTTGTGAAACAGGCCTATGAGCCGCGGCGAAAAGTTAGATCTTCGGAAAGCAATCATGGAGTTACCTGGGGGAAACCGTGACCGTATCGCTGGGATAGTAGAAGAACATTGCAAAACATCTGGAAAGGAATTTTCAGACGAGGTTATTGCCAACTTGGATCAGTCGGTAAGACAGAATATAATACAGTTAAATAGATTGTGGTCTGTAACTGTAAGTTAAGGGGGGGAAGATTGATAGCATCTGTGTGTTTTCAGGAGGACAACATAATGCTATGGAGATTGCATTACTATATAGGAGCAGTCAAGAATGCTCAGAAGCTCGCTAGCTAGCTGCTTTAGGCTGCATAGATATGGTGTTTTTTTTTGTCAACATATGGTTAAGAGATGTTGGAATGGTGTTGACCGTTCAAACCGGTCTGGAATCAGCAGTAGTAATCCTTTATGGCCGGTTTGATTTACATACTGTTTATTTTCCTCCTCATAAACTGGTTTAAACCGGTTTTTTTTTCTCAAGTACAATTTATCTGGAATCAGCAGTAGTAATCCTTTATGGGCGGTTTGATTTACATACTGTTTATTTTCCTCCTCATAAACTGGTTTAAACCGGTTTTTATTTCTCAAGTACAATTTATATGGATGGGTATACCTGTTCATTTTCTTGTCTGGTCATTATCTCGAGTATGAACGCTGATTAGTTAATTAGATGATTGAAGACCGGATGGAGTGTCGGTGGTCTACTGATTTTACATAATTTACATGAAGAGATTATATATCTTTTTTTTATCATCTGAGGAGCATTATTTTAAACTAACCTTGACCTCATGTGTTATTAACCAAATTGTCATTTCTTAGATGTCAACACTTAAATCACTCTCACATCCTTTAATTAAAAGCTCTCTCCTCATTAGACTAATTATATATATTGCCATTATTCATTACAATATAACTTAACATAATATATTATATGATTTCTATCTATATAGCCGATAACTCATTTGATCATTCATTACCTATTTCTCACGCGGTCTCCTTCGTATTGATAGAATGTCTCTTTTATTATTGATTTTTGTAGTCTCCTTAGGTTTCTATATCCATCAAGTAGATACAAATATATTTTAGTAAAAATAGTATAACACAGATTTTAGTTCAAGAAATATTTCTCATCTATCTCGGGACGCCTATCATCTTTATGATATATAAGTACAAATAAAAATCGAATATAGCTCGAAACGCCTATCATATTTGAGAATATAGAAATCTCAAATATAAATTTGTTTTTTGTATAAGTAAGAATGTTCGTCTCACTTAAATGATATCAACTATAAGGCAATTTCAATATTTTCAAAATGTAGGAGGAGCTATATGACTGCTTGCTCTATACGGTTTGTATTAATATTTTTTATTTCAGAAGTCCTTATTGTCCAATAGTCATATGTTAATTTCTTTTATATCAACCTCATATATAAACTCATTATAGGTATAGTTATATTGAATATATCAAAAGATGTATTAAGCTATAACCTTGACTGGTTAGCTACGTATGTTATTATGTTGAATTTGAAAAATTCATTAGTCCGTTTGGACAAATTAAATTAGATATTAATTCAAAATTTTCATTGATTGTCTTTTTAAAGTCATTAAGTATTTACCGGCAATTACGGTTGTATATAAAGAAAGTTAGATTATGTATTCAGATTTTAAAAATTATATCACATGATTTTGTTGTTTAAATATCATCCCGAAATCGAAGGTGATATCGTTACAAGTGTTTAAAAATAAAGTGAATTGATTACATCATTTGTGTATGATAGTATTTACCTAATTTGAT
>NC_027749.1:45484246-45494512 GCF_000695525.1 Brassica oleracea var. oleracea
AATTTATAATAAATTTATTTAATTATTTGCTTACGCTTAAAGATTTATTTCTATATAATATAGTTCAATTACACCTAACCAATTACAGTATATAAATCCACATAATTTCGTTCAATTTTTTATTATATCTAATATTTGTGACTATATATTTTTACTTTATAATATCTATAGATTAAAAGTAATAATCTCTTTTAATCACTCATTCTGCGCAGGGCGCGGATTATCACCTAGTAACACTGTATTTGCCAAAGATGGTTACCTAAAAAAAAAACCATTTAATTTTGAAGGCTTTAGATTAGAACTTTTAACCGTCCATAGACGGGCTCAACTATAGAAGTATTGATAGATGGGCTCAGTAACAAGGAATAAAAAGCCCATAGGAACTGTAACCTGAGTGGAAAGACGACAATACCCCTGGATGGATCTTCTGAAGGTTAATTGGGGAAGAAGAAAACACTCTCTCTTTTATTATTTGTTCTTGGCTTCGAAGCAGCTCTTTCCTCTCGACTTGTATCTGTTCTCCCCAAACCCCTTCCGATTCGATCAACCCTCGTCGTCGTCCAGGTAAATCTCTTCTAAAGTTAAGCTTCATACTCAGCACTTTCTCATCTTGAGATTTCTCTCCTCGATTTCGGCGTTATATGTTCTCGATCCGAGAGAGAGACAAGTTTTTCTGGGCAATCGTTTGATTTTAAATTGCTTGTTATTTTAGACTTTTCGATTTTGGAAGAATGAGTCAGTCAGGAGTAGATGTTCCAGCGAAGGGTGGGTTCAGCTTCGATCTGTGTAAGAGGAATGATATGCTTATCCAAAAGGGTCTTAAAGCTCCCTCCTTTTTGAAGACCGGTACTACCATCGTCGGTTTGATCTTCAAGGTCTCGCCTATACTTGATTGTATCTATAATTTGATTAGCTGAGTGAGGCCTATGACTGAGCCCTTTCAGCGACTAGATTGCTTTTTAGTTTGTTCTGCGCCTCTGTGTAGTGTAGTGTAGAGCACGTTAATTAAAACATGTGAAGATGTTTGTGTTATTGTGCTATCATTGTTGTTTTTAATTGCTTTTTAGTTAATGGTTGTGGTGGCTGTATTAAGGTGATTTCAGTATCTGTGGTTGTATAGGATGGTGTGATACTAGGCGCTGATACACGAGCAACGGAGGGACCTATCGTTGCTGATAAGAACTGTGAGAAGATTCACTACATGGCACCTAACATTTATTGCTGTGGTGCTGGTACCGCTGCTGACACTGAAGCTGTAACTGGTATTTTCCTTTCTAACATTGGTGTGACAGATCTAATTTGGTATTAATGCGTTGCTCCATCTGAAACTTGATGCTTTTGTTATCTTTGTTTCTATCTCTTTGTCCAGATATGGTCAGCTCGCAGTTGAGGTTGCATCGTTACCAGACTGGCCGTGACTCTCGGGTTATCACTGCTTTGACCCTTCTCAAAAAACATCTTTTCAGGTAATGTTTCATCTATCCATCTCCTTTATAAACTCAATCTTAGAGAAACGTAGATGACTTAACTGCCCAAATGTCATACAGCTATCAAGGTCATGTCTCTGCTGCTCTTGTCCTTGGTGGAGTCGATATCACCGGGCCTCATCTGCATACCGTAAGTTTAAACAGATGCTATCTTCTGAGAAAAGATTTTGTCCTTTTTGTTGTTTATTTATGTTACCTTTTTATGCACAGATATACCCACACGGTTCAACTGACACACTACCATTTGCTACAATGGGTTCTGGTTCTCTTGCTGCTATGTCCGTCTTTGAGGCAAAGTACAAAGAAGGTCTAACTGTAAGTAGTCGGAGGAACATTCATCTTTCAGTTTCAAGATGTGTTAGTTTCTGCCTTCTTATTGATTTTATTGTTACAATATCGTTCAGAGGGATGAAGGAATCAAGCTGGTCGCTGAAGCCATATGCTCGGGAATATTCAACGACCTGGGTAGTGGTAGCAACGTGGACATCTGCGTGATCACAAAGGTTTGTCTTCACCCTTCTTTGCCTGATACCAGTGATTAAATTACAAAACTCCTTTTGCTCATCATATGTGACTTATAATATATCATATGATATGATTGACATTATGACCTAGTAATCGCCATTGAACAACTCTTTTGTATTACCATTAGATATATGCAAAAGAGCCCTTCAAATCAAACTCTTTTGCATTCCCTCTGTATTGTTTGGTGCTTGCTGAACTTGTTGTCATTGTATTGGCAAACAGGGGAACAAGGAATATCTCAGGAACTACATGGAGCCAAACCCAAGAACCTATGTCAGCAGCAAAGGTTATTCATTCACCAAGAAAACCGGTAAAGCTAATCTCTCTCTTTACTTGATCAAACACAACATGATTAGGCTCTTAAGAGACCCCTAATCTGACTGAGACAGTTAACTCTAGCCTATCCTTTTTCTGACTTCAGTTTATTTGGTTGATTGTGTATTTGGAAACAGAGGTTCTTCGCACGAAAATCACCCCATTGATGGAGCGAGTTGAGATTACAGAAGTGGGTGAAGCTATGGAAGAATGAATGAATCTCTCTCAAGTCTCTTTGCTTTTGTATTCATCTTTACCAAGATCTTATAACATTGTGTGCGTTAGACATATTAGTCTTGTCTTTCTTTACCAATGTTGTGGAAGGATTATCCAAAATCTTTTCTTACCAATCTTAAGGATTCCAATGCTATTAGACTTCGAAATTTCTTTGTTTGGAATCTTATGAAACGAATTTTCTAAAAGTTATTCTCTCTTATACTTTTGGATCATCGTGAGTTTCTTCCATTGTCATTCTCCTGGTTTGCCTCTAGTCTCCGTTTCTCCAATCAGAAGGCATAATTTCATAAACAACCACATGCATTCTTTCCACTGGTATAAGTATAATAAGTGACTCATTATCTCAGCTGAAACGGTCTTTGAAACCAAAAATATTATTGCAGAAGAAGAAAAAAAGGCAGACAGAAGTTGATTATCTAGATGAACTCTTGCAGCTGTTTTTTTCAGCCTTAAACTAAACACGCGAGAGTTTAAATGGTCGCTTGAAGCCAAACTTCAAATTGCAGAAGAAGAAAAATATCATTGCAGAAACAGGGTGCTTAATGCTTATATATTATTGCCAAGCAGCAGTGGGTCAAAACTTTGGAGGTTTTTGATAAATTGTACGCATCCATGGTTAACTACTTAACTCCATTCCAAGAAAGAGAAACATGTTTTCGCTGTTATTGAGTTTCACTAACTTACAAATAAACCTAACAGAATGGAATCCCAAAAAGATCGCAGGTTTGTAACTTGTAATTCAAAAAGTATGAAATGTACAAAATCTAAGGATTCGATCCAAAATTCAAACATTTCATATCTCAGCACCATTAAAGTATTGATAGTATGGAAAAACATTTATAATCCAGAAAAGAGACGGAACAAAATGCGGATTGAGAGATTTGTTTTAAAAAGGGATCTAAATCCTGATGTTGAAGTAATCAGAGTCAAAGTGATGCAGTCTGACGTATCCATCTTCACCTCCACTAGAGAAACTGTTGGAGAAACAAAACTCACAACCTCAGCAACAGAGACAAAAAGAACAAAAAAAAGAATCACAGTATGAAGATTGTATCAATCAATGAATCAGATAATGTTATACCTCTTTCCATCAGGGTTGAATGCCAAAGCATTTATAGGTCCAAAATGACCTTTCACACCACCAATTTCCTCTTGCAGAATCTACATTTTGTTTATTACCAAACATACAGTTATATATCTACATGTTCATGGTTGCAATTTTCAAGTAAGAAAACATCTTATCATATCACTAACCTTGTCATAAAATTTAGCCTCGAACTTCCCAGCACGATGATCAGTGGTTGTAACAGCTGATGCATCTTGACCACCTCCAAGCACAACCTATGAGAGAGCAGAACAAAAAAACAACATTCACGACAATGTTGAATTTTTGATAATAGAATTCAAACTTCTAGACGTATTACTATTACATACATGGTCAAGAAGTGGAGACATAGAGACGGCATTTACAGGCACCCCTGAAACGTAAGTCTTAAGAAGAGTCAACGTCCTCATGTCCCACAGCTGAAACAGTTGAACAAAACCAGACCAGTCTTATCAGAAATATAGATAGAAAAACCGTACAACTTCGAAACGACAGATAGAAGAAAGGAACACATGCCTTTGCAGTCTTGTCAAGTGAACCAGTAATGAAGTGAGAATCATCAGCTGATTTGGTGAGCGACGTGATTGTGTTCTTATGACCCACTTCCGCATCTGATTCCTTGAGCAATTTTCCAGTCTAGCAACAACAATTGCCAAAGTTAAGTGAAACTGATACACCACCACAAACCAGGTCAAGAAGCTTTTGAATTTACCTCAGCATCCCAGATCCTGAGCACAGCATCTTCACCACCACTAACAATGGTTTGGTTCAATGGTCCCCAAACAGCTCTGTTTATCCTCTTCCTCCCGTTAGGGCTCTCAAGGACAAGCACAGACTCACTAACCTCTGCAACAATGAATCAACACAGTTTCCTTTTACACATAGACTAGAGCTTCCACCTACAAACATATAAGCAAGTAACAAAACTTACGGTCTTCAGGATCTTCAGCGATGCGTTTGACATGAATAGCAGAAGTACGCTCCATGAAGGGATCAGTGGTGATCACAGCAAGCTTATCTCCAAGAGCAAAATCAACCGACCTCGCAGGAGAACCAAACTTGAAACTGAACAACTGTTGGCCGGTTTTCACATCCCATAGCTTCGCACTCTGATCAGCACTTCCGGTTATCAACCTTAACGAGTCCCCTAAAATTCACAAAACAAAAAAAGAAATCAACTTTCAATCAAAATTAACAAAAAGGGTTTCTATATAACATCAATTAAAACCCTAACAATCATCCAATCAATAACATATGATACAACTCATAACAATTGGGAATCAAATCAAAATCATCCTAAAATTCACAAAACAAAATCAACAAAAAAAAAAAAGAAAAGAAATCAACTTTCAATCAAAATAACAAAAAGGGTTTTCTATATAACACCAACTAAAACCCTAACAATCATCCAATCAAAAAGATATTTACAAAGTCCAACACTTTCGAGGCCGGTCTTACTTGAGACGTCACAGCACCAAACGGCACCGTTGTGGCCACGGAAGGTACCATGGCGTTCGCCGTTATCGGCGTACCAGAGAGTGGGAGTGTGATCCTTGGCGCAGGAGAAGAGCATGTCGCCATCTCTGTTGTACCTGAGGAACGTCAATGGACGTTCGTGTCCCTTCATCAGTATCGGCCTCATCTTTTCCTTGAAAGCTCTTTCTTTATCACAACACCTTAATCTGAAAACAGATGCAGAACGAATCGATTCAGGATAAGAAAAGATCAGATCTGTAAAAGTGATTAAATGGATTGGGGATGAGCTAAAACCAAAGATGAGAAGTTGCAGACGAAGGAGAAGAAGCTAACACCAGATTTTTAGAATAAAACCCTAATGTTGAAGTGTGCTCTGTTTTGACAATTATACCCTTTCTCATCATCGACCTTACGACGCCGTTTTTTCACAACCTCAATTCTCGACCAAGCTAAACCGGTCCGTTTCCACTATTGATCCGACCGGGTCCTCTATGGCACGTGAATAATCGACCGGTTTACTAATCAATTCATCTATTTTTGTTTACAGTTTTTATTGCTTAAAGATAATTTTTTTTTGTTTTTTTGGGTTAATAACAATCTTCATTGAATCATCAGTTTTTTTTCGGCCTCTTTTTATTTATTTTTTTGACAAAAACTAAGCTAAGTAATTTGACCGAATGATTAGGAAAGCCAAACCGGAAGTGAAGAATCAAAAAAAAAAAAATTATTTATAACCCAGAATTTATAAACGCAATTTTCACACAAACAACAAAAAAAATTGTTTCATTTGGATTCAAAATTGTGCCTCAACATGATATAAATACCCACACATTCCCATATATATATATATACACACACATTCATACATTACGTTAAACAAGAGTAGCTTTCCCTCAAACTGAATATAGGAAAGAAAAAAACAAACCTTTTCATCCTTCAGATTGATCTCATCTTTGATCACAAAGAAGGCAATAACATCAAAACCCTTAACTCTTGCTTTAGCCTCAAAGAAACAAACATGAAGAGTCTCTTATTTCAATGCACCCAATCTGAACATCACTGGCGATGACCTTCTGGTAAAGTAACCACTTTGTGGAAAGGCACTGTTCTTTGAGGTAATGCTCCGTCTTCTTCATCGTCATCAAACTCCAGCAAGTACCTAATATGATCACAACTCTTATTATATATCTTAAGCAAAAAAATGCTTAATTAGTTTTATGATGGATATGAACAGAGTTGTGGAGGAACTTACTCATCAGACTTCCTCTGGAACCAGATGATGCAACATGCAGGTTTGAGTATATTCAGAGATTAGTTTGCTGAAGCGAGATTGAAGTTGTGAGGATGCAAAAGAAAGAAACTAACCTTTCGTGGTGTACTTACTACAGTCGCTTTGTAAAGAGCTGTGGTTCCTGGATATACAGCTAATACATGTTTCCCTGGTAGAAACTCTTGTGTTGTTGAAGGATCATTCCTTTTTGGAAACGGTAAAATGCATGGCATTGGTAGTTTATACGTCCTGAAAGATATAACAAGAGAATGTTACTAAAATGTCATTGCAAATGTTTTTTAATTTATTATTCATAATGAGACTTAGTTACCTCTGGCCACCTCCCTCTTCATCATCTCCTGATTCTTCATCAAGTACTTCAACTCTGTGACATAAAAGTTCGAGCCTTTTAAAAATCCATATATATGGTTCTCTCTTAGATAATTTTCTCTGTAATGTAAAGCTCTAGTTTTTCATTTCAGACTCAAACAAGCAACTTTGGTTGTAAACTGTAATTTTTTTGTTGAATTAATTTAACATTCTTTTTTTTTTAAAAGAAGAAAAAAACATATACATAATTGCACAATGTACCGGTTTAATCCATAGAGTATTTGACTATGTAGGATTCTCTTATTACAAGGGTAGAAACTTACTCTTTTGTTTCTCTATCGAAGTGAATTACTTTCACCACAAGCCATTCATCCTGCTCGGCATCATCTGCTGTAATTCTTGCAGCAACCTACATATAACACATGTCATAATTATTATTCTTTTCCTCTATTTTGAATCAACTCAACTCAAAGAAGTAGCTGTTATTGTTTGTACCTGTTCGCCCTTTAGACTGGCATATGCCTCGATTTGGTTTCTAGTGGAAGGAGGAACTCTTGTTACATCTGATTCAGCTTTCATTCTCTTCCTCTTCAGACCGTTGCCTTCTGCCACTTCTGTGATATCATTACAAGCATCGTAAAATCTTAATCCATCTTTATATATATATATCAAAATATCATTGCAGAAGTTTGAGACTCAAAAGCGTGTCAAGACAAGACGCCAAAAGAGTAAAAACACGACAAGACTATACCTAGTTTTCCGCGTTGTTGCCCTGATGGAAGCAGGGAATCCAGTTGAGCAAGCCGAATGTTTGAAACACTGTGTTAATCACAAAGACTTTGATTAGTGTTCTAAACCCTAATTAAGATTACTTTTTTTTTTTCAGTCCCCAACTCATTTAAGAAAGGGGGAATGATGAAGAGATGTGGCTTACGTGACTTCACTTTCACAGAGCTCTTTGGCTTGAATGTACAAATTTTTAAGCCCTGACAAAGAAGTATCACCCGTAGGTCTGTCAGTTGGGTTGGACCGCACCCAAATGGATATGTCCAACTGGGTGTTTTTTTTTCTGGGCTCAAAACACCCACACCCATATTTAGCCCACACCCAACAACACCCACACCCAATAACACCCATTACCCAACTGGACAACTCAAACCTGCCCATTTATAAGCAATTTAAGTATTGGTCCAAATCTGTTTAAATTCAATTTAAGCCCACTTTAAATATTAAACAACATTGAAATATGATAGAAATATCCAAAATTGAGGTAGTAAAATTTTGAAACTTTAAACAACATTGAAAAATCTGAAAATCTGAAACAATCTCAAAAGACTTAAATTTTTAACACTGTTTATGAATTCACTTTGTTCCAGCTTTGTAACTTTGTCTCTCTTATTTGCAGTCTGCAACAACAAACAAAAAAGAAGATTCAACCTTTGCAGATATAAAAACCAGACATGAGAAGATTTTGACCCAAGTTAATGAGAAAAAATATAGCAATTATGACATATTGCAATCAGAACACAGTGTTAACAACGCTGACATATAGCAATCAGAACACAGTGTTAAGGACAAAGAAGACTAACTTCAAAACGATCTTTTCAATATGACCAAAGCATAACACATTGTTAATTAGCCTAACCTAATCAAAGCAGAGAGCATAAATAACAGAGAAGAGAGTCCAAGAGATACCTGAAAACCAAGCTGAGGCAGCAAGTGAATGAAAATGCTGGTTTTTGAATCCAAAACAAAACAAAAAATGAGATTCATTAGCCCACAAACTCAAACAAGTTACTTGCAACTTGCAAGAGTAAACTAAATCATTTATCTTCAGATCAATAGCTAGAACATTTCAATGTGTAGAATCATACCTCAATTCAAGTTTATAGACTCTCCACTCTCTTCTTCTTTCTCCTTCTCTTTATCCTCTTCTTCTTTCTCCTCTTCTGTCTTCTCAACAGACTCATCACCTACAAAAAAAAAGTATGAAAATTCTGAAGCAATTTAATATATGAATAGATTATAACCAACACTAACCCATTTCAGGAAACCCTTTTAACCAATTTCTTGTACAGACCAAGGCTTGGACATTAGTAGGTAGAAGACAGCTTCTGTACTTGTTAAGGACTCTACTACCAATGCTAAAAGATGATTCTGAAGCAACAGTTGTTATGGGTATACTCAGAACCTCTCGTGCCATTGTTGCCAACTCTTTGAACCGAGCTGAGTTGTCTCTCCAGTAATGTAACACATTCAGTTTCTTGTAAGCGGCCATGTCAAGCAATGGCTCATCTAGATATATGTCGAGAGCAGACTTGCCACTGCCAACAGCTTTCTGAGAAAAGAAGGCGTAGAAGCCCTGAAAAACAGGTTAAACATCACTTATATGATATCAGAAATTCATAACACTTATCAGAAATTACTACAGAGCATAACTTACCCCATAACCGGCAGGAACATCGGGTATTTCTCCTTGCGAAGTTGTTGCAGCACTACTGATTCTCTGGTTTTTTTTGTAAGCTCCAAACAGTTTATAGATCTTTGAACGAACATTAGCCAACCTTCTCTTACAAGTAGACTGATCCAAAACCGAGAAACAATATTCTAAGAAGTGAAATTTCAGTCTTGGATCCAAAACTGCAGCAACTGCAAGGATGTCGTTGTATTCTTCCCAGTATTTCTCAAACTTGAGCTTCATACACTTCACCATTTCACAAATAACAGGATCAGAATAATTTGCATGAGCTCTCAACCAACACTCAATCTTCCAAATTTCATTGAAATACAAATTTGATGTTGGGTATGAGGAACCCGAAATCAAATTTGTAATCTCAGAAAATGGCTTCAACAACTCGCATATCACTTCTACTCTCCTCCACTCAGAATAAGAGGGACAGCTCACATAACTCGGTTCTACATCCGCCAAGTTACCTAGTGCAGCTTTGAACTTGATAGCTCTAGAAAGCATAAGGAAAGTAGAATTCCAGCGTGTGCTTACATCTAAGACCAGACCTTCATCACCCTCGACCTCGGTTCCCACTGTTTCAACACAGTTTTGAAACATTCTTTCCCTGCTTTCTGATCCTCTAACAACACAGTTTTGAAACATTCTGCATCTGTCTCTTCATGATACTCTGCATGCTATCATTCGAAGAGGCGTTGTCTACAGTGAGACAGAAGACCTTCTTTTCCAGTCCCCACTCCTTCAGCAGCTCAACCAGCTTCATAGCAATGGCTATTCCAGAATGAGGCGGAGGAAAAGCGGTGAAAGCCAATATTTTAGCTTGCAAATTCCAATCAACATCTATGTAATGCGCAGTCAAGCAGAGATATCCTTCGATAGTAATAGCCCTCCAGAGATCTGTTGTCAAAGAAACCCTTCCAGGAAAATCATTTAAGATTTTCCTAAGTTTCTGCTTCTCACTTTCATAAATCTTCAACACATCAGAAGCTGCTGTGTTTCTACTCCAATACTCAATACTAGAATTAGCATAAGTAAAAGCCATTCTAATCCTCTT
>NC_027749.1:45495113-45497097 GCF_000695525.1 Brassica oleracea var. oleracea
AGATACGTGAATTAAGTGAACCTTAGATTAAATAATTTTAGAAAGGTTTGCCATTTGTGGAACTAGAAAACAAGAGCAGGAGCTTAATGAATTACCAATAAATTATTGAACATTAGGATCTCAGCAGCGAATCTCACGTTCCCCTCAAACCCTTAAATCTTACTCTTGAAAACAAAGTATCACATAACGAGTCTCTCAACAATTCGTAAGAACACTAAAACAGCGAACCATAAAAACATGAAATGAGAGACTTATGAATTTTTAAAAATAAACCACAAAATATAAAACGAGATTCATTCACCCTCAAACCCAAATCTCAAGAGAATCAAATGGAGACAGAGCTAAACCTTAGAAGAAGATGACGTCTTTATCCAGAAGAGAAACCTTCAATCAAAAACGAGATTTAGTTTTAAGGGTCTCGGTGAAATCGTCGTTTTTAATCAGAAAATGAATGAATCGAAACTTACCTTGATTCATATAACTAAAGACAAGGCGTAAGGACTGATTCGTGTGTACGAGAATCTGGGAAAGAAAAAGAGAGATCAGGGAAGGAAGAAGACTATCGCAGAAGAAATCGTCTGGAATCTGAAGTTTCTGAACTTTCCCCGAAAATCATCGTAACCCTAGAAAGTAATTGTTTTGGACCAACCCAACACCCATTTGGTTTAGACCAGTTTACCCATGGGCAAAGTTGGTTTTTAACCCAATTAGCCCATATAGTATTTGGGTGTAACCGCGGCCCGCCCATATTTATTTTCAATGGGTTTGCCCATGGGCTGCCCAACCAATTGACAGTTCTAATCACCAGGCTTCTCAACTACCTCAGGCGCTGTGTTGCAACACAATCTCAAAAGTGTTACATTTACTGATGATAAAATCACATTTAACTCCAAGTCTTGAAAAGTGTTATTTCAGATTTCATTAGTTTGTTTCCATAATGAATAATCTTTTGATAAATCAAATCCACTATGGGAATTATAAAACATTACTAAGAGAACTTGGGTTAATTACTTGCCAATGATCGAAACACAAACCTATCGTTACATTACTAATCGGATCAGTCCCAGATCCGCACAAATTTAGGAAGTTTATGTTTGAAGCTTACAAGATTGAAGCTTCTTATGTATCTTATTGATCTCGACAAGAACTTCTTCTTGTTCTTTACGTAAGCGATCAAGTTCCTTCGTGTTCTCCAGTATTCCCGCTACGGCCGGCGTTGACGACATCGCCTGCTCAGGCTTCTTCAACGACACGAGCCCCTGAGAAAAAATAAACCCCCACCAGAAAATCAAGCAAATTAGAATTCGAATCTGCAAGTTTCAATTTCCTGCTCCAAAGTCCCAAACAAAAATAGTTATTATGTTTGAATGTTAGAAACATAGGAAGGAAGAACAAGTCTCTGAAACTAAAAAGAAAGACTCGACTTTTTCGTTTTTAAAAGTATTCCAAAAAAAAAAAAAAAAGTATTATCAAATTCCAAGTCGCAATTTTTATTTTGTTTCGGCCGATTTTGTTTTAATTGGCAGTTCAATGGTGATACGGTGTCGTTTTGTTTAAAGGTAAGTTTTCAAAACATATTACGTATATATATATATATCTTATTATATAAAGTGGAGTTCCCTCTCTCCAGGACCCTCCACATCAGCAGACACGTCACAAATTCGGCTCACAAAAGCTCGACACGTGTCCCTTCTTGCAACACACTGTGTGTTGCAAGATGGAACACACTGCATTTTATTAATGAGACATTGGACTACTGCATTCCATTGTTTGTTTGGATTACCGAGTTAAGCCTGATACCCATAGGCCCATATATTGTTTATGAAAAACACGTTGTTTTAAGGTTTGACCTTTTCTTAACACCAAAAAAGAGTTCTTCTGCGTTGTTCCGTTTCCATTCTTCTTTCTTTTTTTTATCACTGTTCCGTTTCCTTTTCGAATCAGTTGAAAAACTGAGAGTTACAGATTAATGTGAAGCACGATC
>NC_027749.1:45497197-45504459 GCF_000695525.1 Brassica oleracea var. oleracea
CTAAAAATCGAGTTTTCCCGCCAAAACCACAAACCCAAGTTTTCCCATCAAAATCGCATACCCGAGTTTTTCCCGCCAAAAACGAAAGATCGATTTTCCCGCCATAACTTAAAATTGAGTTTTTTGGTTTTGGCGGGAAATTTGATTTTGTGGTTTTGGCGGAAAAATTTATTTTTCACTTTTTGACGGAAAAACTCGGTTTTGTGGTTTTGGCTTCAAAACTCAATTTTCCTGTTTTGGCGGGAAAACTTGATTCTTAGTTGTGGGGAAAAAACACTCGATTTTTAGTTTTTGGCGGGGAAAACTCAGTTTTCGTTTTTGGCGGGAAAACTTGATTCTTAGTTGTGGGGAAAAAACACTCGATTTTTAGTTTTTGGCGGGAAAACTCGATTTTCTGTTTTAACTAAAACTTGATTTTCCGTTTTGGAAGAAAAATTTGATTTTTTTTTTTGAAATTTTGAGGGAAAAAAATATATTTTACATTATCTAACAAATTAAAAAATTCAATATATATTTAAATATTGTATAATAATTTTGTGAATCAAAATTAAAGGGTTAAAATTTAAACCCTAGACCTATTAAAGCGAGCTCTTTTTAAACATTGTTACATAAATAAGGGTTAGGGATACAAAGGGATACAAATGGTTAGGACTAAAGAGGGTTAGCCCATATTAACATCCCTACCCTTGACTCAGGTTCTTCCATCAAATATTTTTCTTTATCAGAAAGCTGTGAAACAAGGACATAGTGGAGAAGCGTTTGATCCAAGTCAAGCACTAGGTGTAATTTCATCTTCTTCTTCTTCATCATCTTCTTCTTCTTCTTTTCTTCGTTGTTGAGACACGAGAGTTTGTTTATTCCTTTGGTTTTATCCAATAAACTAAAGAATAGTTGCTTTATAAACGACGCCATAGTTTCTGTTGGCGTTGTAAGGAGAAGACGAAAACAACTACGGAAACAGAAAGACTTTTTTTGAAATAGACAAACAATAAACCTAATTTGATGGGAAGCAACAACGAGCGAATGAATAATCAATCGGTGATAGTGATTTTGTATTTATAATGGAGGGAGAGATTGGAGCTTTGAGTTGGGTGGAAAAAAGGAAAATTTCAAAGTGATTTTCCTTTTCTGTAATCACTCTACGTGCGTGTTAAGTTTTAACGGCTAATTCTAGTTATTATGATTAATTGACTATTATATCCTCTCGATTAAAGTCAACTCACTAATGTAAGTACAAATCAATAAAAATTTGTTGTTTGTATATTTAATTTTGATAATTCATCAAAATAACTTTGCAATAAAACAATAAAACAACTAAAATCATATTTAATTTTGATAATGTAATAATGTAAGTACAAATAAATAAATTTGTTGTTTGTATATTTAATTTTGATAATGTAAAAATGTAAGTAAATTAAGTAATAATGTAAGTACAAATCAATAAATTTGTTGTTTGTATATTTAATTTTGATAATTCATCAAAATAACTTTTGCAATAATAAAACAATAAAACAACTAAAAGCATAGACGAGTTGAGTAAGAAGCATGTACCTGAATCTCCGAGCACTGTTTCTCTATAAAAGCTTTCATGCGATTGATGTAGTCTTCAATAAATTTGTTGTTTGTATATTTAATTTTGATAATGTAATAATGTAAGTAAATTAAGTAATAATGTAAGTACAAATCAATAAATTTGTTGTTTGTATATTTAATTTTGATAATTCATCAAAATAAATTTTGCAATAAAACAACTAAAAGGATAGACGAGTTGAGTAAGAAGCATGTACCTGAATCTCCGAGCACTGTTTCTCTATAAAAGCTTTCATGTGATTGATGTAGTCTTCAATGGAATAAGCGTTTTGATGAGTTCATGAAGGATCAGAAGTTTATGCAGAGTAGCTATGATCCGTGTGTTTACATCAGAGGCAAAGAAAGTGCAGATAGAGTTTATTTGCTTATCTACGTGGATGATATGTTGGTAGCCTCGAAGGACTTACACGGAATTCAGAGTTTGAAGAAGAGCCTGAGTCAAGAATTCGAGATGAAAGATTTAGGACGAGCGTCCAGAATTCTTGGAATGGATATTTTCAGAGACAGAGAGAAAGGTCTTCTGAAGTTATCACAGGGAAAGTACTTGAAGCAAGTACTCTCAACCTTCAACATGACAGACTGCAAACCAGTTACAACTCCTATGGGGTCTCAATTTAAGTTGAAGAGTTTAGGTACAAGAAGGAGAGTGTGATCGAAGCAGCTTACATGGAGGACATCCCATACGCAAGTGCAGTAGGGAGTCTCATGTATGCCATGGCGGGATCACGGCCAGACATAGCACATGTTGTTGGTTTGGTTAGTCATTTTATGGGGAATCTAGGCCGTGTTCATTGGGAAGCGATAAAGTGGATTCTAAGGTACATTAAGGGTATTTTCAACTACAGTTTAACTTTTACTAATGGATCAGACTTTAAGGTGGAGGGATTTTGTGATGCGGATTATGCTACTGATTTGGATCGAAGTAGATCAGTTACTGGATATATTTTCAAGTGGGAGGCAACACAATCAGCTGGAGATCGGGTCTCCAACCAGTTGTAGCTCTATCGACCACTGAATCAGAATATATGGCACTAACAGAGTCATCTAAAGAAGCGTTATGGCTTAAGTGGTTCTGCGAAGAGTTAGGTTATGATCAGGAAGCAGTCAAGATCAATTGTTTCACAGTCTGCAATTTTCTTAGCTAAAAATGGTGGTTATCATGAGAGGACTAAGCACATTCGTACTAAGTTCAATTTTATCAGAGACGTGATAGCAGCAGGTGAAGTTACAGTCATCAAGGTTCACACATGCCTAAATCTAGCCGATATCCTAACGAAGTGTGTACCTAGTAAGACGCTGGAGAAGAGTCTAGTAAGCGTCAAGGTTCTGGAGTAGGCTTCACCGCCTACAGCTGTGGAAGATGACAGAGGGGTCGTCTAGCAGCAGGAAGAGATATCTCAGTGATTATCTCGCAGTAAAAGGAAGACAGAGGGTCAGTTTTGAGTTCAAGAAGGTTCATCAGTAGAGGTTAAATCTTTTGAAAGATAAAGTTTCGGTTTAGTCAGTAAACAACGAAGCGAGTCAGAGAGGTGGTTACCTGAAGAATCGATTGAGTGGTTGTGTACTGATTAATCTGAAGGTTGTGCGTTGATTCGGGAAGTTTCAGGTTCTTTGATCAGAGGATTGATTCAGAGGGTAAAAGCTGAAGAAAGATCGTTTTAGCTTCGAGGTGGAGCTTAATCAGGGGAAGTTTCTTATTGGAAGTCAGAGAAGCATGGCGAAGATGGTCGAGCCGAGAAGTGTCGAGAGTTTTGACTGGAGATTAGGGTTTCAGATAGGTTGTCCGAATGAGAAGATCGAGAGAGAATAAAGCCAGGGTGGAGAATGTTGTTTGGGCTTATGTCTTAACTCTCTTGGGCCTGACTTCATGGGCCGTCCACTATCAGAAAGAAGAGAGCTTGGGCTTATGGGCTTCGGGTGTGTGGTCAAACCGACTTTGGGCCGTCGCTTTTATAACCTGCAACGGAAAGAAGAATCCGTTAGAGTTTGTTACACTAATCAGAGCGATCAAGAGAAGAAGAAGAAGATCGAAGAAGAAGCTAGCTTAACTCGAGCGTGGAGTCGAGATTCGCCGGAGAACACTGATCGATCTATAGCTCTTGATTGTAATCTTTCTTCCTTATCTCTTTTGTAATCTGTAACAAAGAGATAGTGATATCGGAGAAGTGTAAACACGCCGGAAGTTTATTCTCGGTGATCTGATAGTGGATTGGGAGCACAAGCCTCCCCCCAGACGTAGTGGCGGATCCACGAACTGGGCAAACAAATTGCTTTGTCTTTTCTTTACCTAGCAAAATCACATAGCAATCGACGATACAACAATCAAACGTAACAAGCTGTTCCAATGCTGCGATCTTACCATTGCAAGATTGCTGTTTCTGTAGAGCTTTGTAGCTTAGTTTCCTCCTCTGTTGTTGCAGAATCCTCCTCGCCACCGCCTCAACTCCTTCCTCATCCTCAACAGCTGCAGTTATGCATTCTCCAACGGTGACTCCAGAAACACAACCACCATAACTAAACCCACTTGGCACGTTTCTTGAAGATGCAATTCCAGAAAACGCCGCAAGAAAAAGCAGAAGAGAGACAGTAAAGAAGAAGATAACTGATCTTGTCATGTCTTATGCTAAAAAGCTAGGAGATACGGAATGGAATGAGACAAAGTTATTCTTGTTATTCGACCGTCATTTTTTTTGTTACAGCAGATCGACTTTCTTATTCTTGTTACACACTCCCTCTCTCTTTTTTTTCTTTGACTAAAATATCATAAACACACACATGATTAATGGAAAAACAAACAGCATATAAAAAATACAATGATAAAAGGAAGAAGAAAAATTTAAGCTGAACGTTGGCAACGGTCGTAGTAAGTGCAAGTTGCGTCTTTCCCATTAACAGGTTTGATGCAATTACCGGCGATCTTACAGGGTAAAGCCGGCTGTCGCTGCAGCGGTTTTGGGCTTATAAAGCTCCTTGGTTGCAGAATCCTCCGTACCACCTCCTTCTCCTCCTCCTCACCCGGCACCATGTTGCATTCTCTGACGGTATCTCTGGGAGCACAGCCATCATATCTCAACTCACTTGTTGCATTCCCTGCAGATGCAGCCGCGAGAAAAAGCAAAAGAGAGACTAATACTGTGAAGAAGAATAAGGAGAAAACTGATTTGGTCATGTTTAAAGCTTATAAAAGCTAGGAGATGTGGAATTATTGAATGAGAGGAAGAAGAATAATATCCCTAATTTTTTCAATTATCTTTACATTCACACACTAGTTTAGTACTGTATTGCAATTATTTGATTATGTTGGCTGTCTTGTTTGATCCCAATTCTACCATTTTGATAAGCATGTGTTTGGTTCGTTTGTGATGAGCAGATTAATCAAGCCATCGGATTGAGTGTCTCTAACCACATGATATTTGATAAGCATGCATGTGTTTGGTTCGTTTGTGATGAACTGGGTTTCGACCGATTGCGATTGCAGAGGTGTTGTCGCAAACCAAATTTATATGATTTGTTGTCTCACTTAAAGCTATATGTATTGAGCTTCTGCAGTAGATTGTGCTATTGTTCCTTGTTTTTGAGTTTTCCCCCACTTCCAAGGCTGAAACAATAGCCTGGTGTACTTTTCATATCTTCTTTGCATCCTCCCCGGTCTGAATCCGAAAATCCAACTAATTTTGTCTCTGTAACTTGCTGGAAACTTAAACCGTAGTCACTTGTTCTTCTGATGTAGCGAAGTACTCTTTTAGCCTCTTTGTAGTGACTTAGTTTAGGAGTTTGCATATACCTTGAATCAAGGTCCTTGATAGATAAGAAGCTGCGGCGAATAATGATATATATCTGGCCGTGTTATTGCTAAGTACAACAATAACCCTCCTACTAAACTTCTATATTTAGCTGCATCACGAAAGTCTTCATCTTCTTGATTATCTTTGTTGTAAGGTGTAAGAGGAGTAGAAATAGGCTTGCTGCCTTGCATTCTGAATTTCTTCAACAGAGTGTTTGCATACAAAAATATCTCCTGGAGCTTGTTTGATTTCAAGTCCTAATAAATATTTCAGGCTTCCCATATCACTCATCTCAAATTTTGAATTCAATTTGTCTTTGAACGTCTGAATCATCTTCTCTGAACTTCTAGTAAGAATTAAATCATCAACATATACACAATATATGACCATTAATCCTTTTTTCCCTCATATGGAAACAATTCAATGAATGCAAAATCATATGCCACAAGAAAACGAGTTTGCATCTACAACACAGACAGAAACCACAATTTGGACAGAAAGTGATTATTCACCAGGAGCAAAACAATCTGGTTGAAGAGTTTTGTTTGCGTAGCTATGGGAGAACCTACTTGTTTTGAAGAAGCCGTAAGAGATAAGGAATGGAGATTGCAAGAAGAAATCAGAATGATTATCAAGAATGAGACTTGGTACCTAACAGAAAAACCACAAGGAAAGAAAGCAGTGGGAGTTAAATGGATCTATAAGATAAAGACAGATGAAAATGGCCAAGTGCGTAAACTAAAAGCAAAATTAGTGTAAAGAAGCCACCCTTGATAGTGCTTAACACTAGCCCAAGACCGTAATACCCGAGAACCCGAAAGAAACAAGAAAACTTCCAAGTATGAAGAATAATATGGCAGAACTTTCAAAGAGATTTAGAGAACTTTGAGTAGCACACTATTTCTTTAAGAAAACTTTCTTATACTTTACTTGTTCAACTTCTTGTGTTATTACAAATGAAAGGATGATGATGTATTTATAGCCTCCTAAACTATCTTACAAAAATCTAGATTATTCCACCATCACCTCCTTACTTCCTAGATATTTTCTTATTCTCTAGATTTTTCTAATACAATATCTAGATTTTTTCTTCTTGAGGAGGTGATGATAATTTTAGAAAGATTCTAGAACTTGAGCATAATTTTGGGTTTAGTCCAATAAGAGTTTATTGGCCCATAATTAAGCATAGCCCAAAATAAAGTTTAACTTCAATACTCCCCCTTAAACTTGATTTTGTCCACCATTCCGAGCTTGGAGCGGAGTATCTCGAACTGACCTTTAGGTAACGACTTGGTGAAGATGTCAGCAATGTTGTCCTCGCTTCGAACCTCCAATGCTTCAATTGTTCCATCAAGCACCTTCTCTCTTATGAAATGATGTTCCAATTCAATGTGCTTCGTCCTTCCATGGAACACTGGATTATTGGCCAGCTTGATGGCACTTTGATTATCTCCATAGATGGTAAACGATTTATTTATTGACTCAAACAAGTCTTCAAGGAGTCTTCGAAGCCATATACATTCTTGGGATGCGAGTGTTGAAGCTTTATACTCTGCTTCGGTAGTAGACAAAGACACCGTTGCTTGTTTCTTGCTGCACCATGAAATGCTTGTGTCTCCACACAAGAACACAAAACCCAAAGTCGATTTTCGATCATCTAAATCTCCACCAAAGTCAGCATCTGTGAAACCATGAAGAGAAACCTTGGCATTATACTGTTTTATTCATTCACCCATGTGTATTTTGATCATATAGAGTAGGATTTAGCCATGGCTAGGTTGCATTTTTCATACATGAGTCTTTATCAGGTATTGGAGTACCACATGGAGTTCTTGGAGACATTTGGGTGCATTTGGAGCTCAAAAGAGGTGATAAAGGTGATCATTC
>NC_027749.1:45504528-45505277 GCF_000695525.1 Brassica oleracea var. oleracea
TCGCCATTTACGCTTCGGAGCGACCTCCTAGAGCGACAAGGCGAAGTCGCTCCAGCTCCTAGAGCGACCTCACCACAGCGACACCCAGAGGTCGCTCGGGTTGTGTCGATTTGAGAGCGACGAACAAGCCGGGAGCGACCTCCTAGAGCAACACCCTAAGGTCGCTCGCATCTATAGTTTCTGAGCAAGCCGGGAGCGACGTCTTCAGAGCGACACAGCCAGGTCGCTCGCGAGGAGACGATCCGGGAGCGACGTCTTCGGAGCAACACAGCCAGGTCGCCGCGAGGAGACGACCCGGGAGCGACGTCTTCGGAGCTACACAGCCAGGTCGCTCGCGAAGAAATGACCCAGGAGCGACCACTCGCAGCGACGTGCCGAGGTCGCTCTGCATCTATTTGTTTGGCCGAATTCATGTTTTCTCAAGGGCTTTTTGGTCATTTCATTATGCAAGTTTTTACTTTTCAAAACCTATGTTTTAAGTACCTTTTTTTTTGGAGCCACCAAAAAAAAGAAGATCTCTTTTCTGGAGAACAATTAGTAAAAACTTCTTTTGATTCGGATTTCATTGCTCTCATCTTGTGTTCTTGTTGATTTCTTATCTATTTCTCTACATGATTAATCTGAAATCCACCATGGGTTTAAGAGGAATCATGGAGATTACTGAGTAATCATCTTTTGAATTCATGGGTTAGGGAGATCAGAGGTGATTAGGTTAGTTCTAGGATGTTTTAGTGTAGATCATTGTTGTT
>NC_027749.1:45507841-45508470 GCF_000695525.1 Brassica oleracea var. oleracea
TACGCTTCGAAGAGACCTCCTAGAGCGACAAGGCGAAGTTGCTCCAGCTCCTAGAGCGACCTCACCACAGCGACACCCAGAGGTCGCTCGGGTTGTGTCGATTTGAGAGCGACGAACAAGCCGGGAGCGACCTCCTAGAGCGACACCCTAAGGGCGCTCGCGTCTATGGTTTCTGAGCAAGCCGGGAGCGACGTCTTCAGAGCGACACAGCCAGGTCGCTCGCGAGGAGACGATCCGGGAGTGATGTCTTCGGAGCAACACAGCCAGGTCGCCGCGAGGAGACGACCCGGGATCGACGTCTTCGGAGCGACACAGCCAGGTCGCTCGCGAAGAAATGACCCATGAGCGACCACTCGCAGCGACGTGGCGAGGTCGCTCCGCGTCTATTTGTTTGGCCGAATTCATGTTTTCTCAAGGGCCTTTTGGTCATTTCATTATGCACGTTTTTACTTTTCAAAACCTATGTTTTAAGTACCTTTTTTTTGGGAGCCACCAAAAAAAAAAGATCTCTTTTCTGGAGAACAATTAGTAAAAACTTCTTTTGATTCAGATTTCATTGCTCTCGTCTTGTGTTCTTGTTGATTCTTATCTATTTCTCTACATGATTAATCTGAAATCCACCATGGGTT